>NW_027077963.1:0-210000 GCF_963930625.1 Muntiacus reevesi | reverse complement strand
CCCAGGTCTCTCGCATCGCAGGCAGATTCTTTACCAGCTCAGCACCAAGCAAGCCCAGGAACACTGGAGTGGGTAGCCGATCCCTTCTCAAGCAGATCTTCCTGACCCAGGAATCGAACTGGGCTCTCCTGCATTGCAGGTGGATTCTTTACCAACTGAGTTAACAGGGAAGCTAGCCTACTTGGGGCAAGTGTCTGATAGGAAGAAAAGCAGGGACCAAGAGGCTTGGACCAGGATGGCTGCCATCTTTAGAAACAAGGAAGCCCTCTCTCCTGAGATGGACTCACGCTGATGCTTGGCAGAAACCAGCACAGCACTGTAAAAAAACCGAAGCAAACCCTCTCCCTCCACCATGCTGCCCCCTTCACCCGCAGCCTGAACGGTGCTCAGCCCACAAACGAAGACCCTGAAGGAGCTGCCCAGCCCCACGCCCTCCTCCTCGCCACAGCCTAGACTCTGCTCCCGCACTCTGTGGAACTCTTCTCCTCTCTGCCGCCGCCGGAGTGGAGAGGAGCCGAAATCAAAGAGAGGAGCCGAAAGCAAACGGCTCGCCTCCAGGGGAAGGGGGAGAGCTCTCAGCACTTCGGGTCACGGGTGCCAGGTGGTAAGGCTCAGAGAAAGCTGCCAGTGCTGCTACCAGGGCATAAACATCACGTGGTGAGGCCACGAGCTGGATCCTCACTGGAGGGAAGAAGAGCTCAAGACCCTCATCTGTCCCCACAGATGGGAGGGGGCGGGTTGCCGTGCATGCAGCCACGGGCTGTTGTCACTTCCCGGCGGGGAGGGGACTCCTGCCCCGAGTCTGTGTGGCTGACACTGTGCTCTGAGTAAACGTATCCCGGGTGTGGAGAACAGCTGGAGTGCATGTTCAGCCTGCCTCAGCCTGGCTCCCAGGAAAGAGCAAGGAGCTTTTTTCTCTTCCCAGGTAGTGGCTGAGGCTGGGAAGAAGCAGGGAACACACACATTGGCTCAAGAGCACATTCTGATCCAAACTCACAGTGTAGTGTAAACCTATCATTTCTGATCCCGCAGGACAGGCAACGGCCAACCTGAAAGGCGGGGAAATTGGCCCAGGTGTGAACCTGGGTGTGTGCTGGGCGGAGAGAGAGGATTCTTTATCATGGACATGGATGGGTCCCGGGTGGGGGTGGGGGCTGTTTTCAGCCCGGGAGTGAGGCTGAGGGATGGGAGAATCATTCTCCGTGATCGAGGCAAGTGCAGCCTGCAACTCCAAGCGGTCCTTGGGCTGCCGTGTCCACATTTGCTCCCTGGTTCCTTTCTGAAGCTGTCAGAGCACAAGAAATCTGTCTAAAGGGAGCTGGGATGCTGGCGTTCAGATGCTTATTACATAAACCACATCTGTAGGAGGGGAGAACCCAAGGGCCTTGTCTGGGCCCCCAGCTTTGAGAAGAGAGATCACAGTCATACGCGGATAAGACAAAGATCGTTTTGAATGACTAATCTGGCTCTGCCCCTAAATGAACCGCAGATATTTCAACCAATTTATTTTCTCCATTTGTCTATGGATCCACGTATCTATCTCCTGTCTCCTGTGATCTCACCCTGCAAATTAGACTGTTTGCCTGGGGAGGGAGAGGGATAGATCATGCCTAGCAAGGCCGTTCCAGCCCCGATCTGGCACTAATATCAACTAATCCCCACAGTGATAAGGAAAAACCAAGGGCTGCAGCAGAAAGAGTCAGATTTGGTGGCAGGTAGGCCGTGCATGTGCAAATCCCAGCTCAAATATCAAGTTTAAACCCTCAGCCTCAATTGTCTCATCCCAGCATCACTTTACGAAGCTGTGGGTGTTGGAGGCTATCACATAGAGTGAAGGGGCATTTTGTTAAGTGTACACGTGGCAGCAATCACTACTCTTATTAATTTGTGCATTATCACTGTTTCTGGAGAATCAGGGACGTGCTGTCACTAGGTGGAACGCCAGTCTAGAAAGGGTGGACATTAGATATAATCAAGGCAAGGCTGGGGAGGAAGGAGGGGTCCAGCTGCTCTGGAGAGTGGGCAGGAGGCCAGGAGGCAGTGGCCCTGGGACAGCTGGGCACCAGGCCCCAGACCCCAGGATGGTGAGTAGAGGAAGGCTAATGATGAAGGTTCTCGACTGAAGAGGAGCAGGACTCAGGCCTAAACAGTTCTGCCTGGACAAGACAAGGTACCAGTGGGCCATGGCCAAGGAATGTGCTGTTGAGGAGGGGACAGCGGGGAACCCACCTCTCTGCTTCCTCCAGCAGAAGCTGAGCAGCTGCTCCCCTCAGGGAAGGTTAAGTAGCCTCACCAAAGCCACTCTGACAGTAAGTGATGGATCCAAGGTGGAAAACTCAATCGTCTTTCCTACTGTATAGCACGGGGCACTCTGATCAATGGTATGTGGCAACCTTGGATGGGAAGGGAGTTTGGAATGAACACTGGAGTCTGTGTATCTTTTTGAATTATAGTTTTCTCCAGGTATATGCCCCAGAGTGGGACTCGTGCATCATACAGTAGTTCTATTGCACTTTCAGCTTTTTAAGGAACTTCCATACTGTTCTCCATAGTGGCTGTACCAATTTACAGTCTTCCCACTAAGGTAGGAGGGTTTCCTTTCCTCTATACCCTCTCCAGCCTTTATGATGTGTAGTCTTTTGGATGATGGCCATTCGGACCAGTGAGATGTGATACCTCATTGCAGGTGTCGTGCACCTCTCTGATAATTTGTGATGCTGAACATCATTTCATGTGCCTACTGGCAATCTGTATGTCTTTGGAGAGCTGTCTATTACGGTCTTCTGCCCATTTCTATTTTTTATTTTTATTTATTTGTTTTGCCCATTTTTAAACTGGATTTTCAGTTTTTTATTTTTTTGACATAGAGCTACAAGAGCTATTTGCATATTTTGAAGATTAATCCCTTGTCAGTTGCTTCCTTTGCAAATATTTTGTCCTTGTTAGCTTTTTGTTTGGTTTATTGTTTCCTTTGGTGTTGAATAGCTTTTAAGTATAATTAAGTCCCATGTGTTTATTTTTGTTTTTATTTTCGGTACTCTAAGACATGGATCAAAAAGGATATTTCTGCAATTTATGTCAGAGTGCTTTTTTTTGGCTGTGCCATGCGACTTGTGGGATCTTAGTTCCCTGACCAGGGATCGAACTCAGGCCCACAGCAGTGAAAGTGCCATGTCTTAACCCTTGGACTGCCAGAGAATTCCCTCAAAGAGTGTTTGGCCTATCTTTTCCTCTAAAAGTTTCCATGTAGGTCTTTGATGCATTCTGAGTATACTTTGCTGTATGGTATCAGACAATGTTCTAATTTCATTCTTTTACAGATCTGTCCAGATTTCCCAGCATCACTTATTAAAGAGGGTTTTCCGCACTGTCCATCCTTGACTCTTTGTCATAGGTTAAGCAACCATAGTTGCATGGAGAGAAGAGTGCACATTATGTTGTTGAGTCCTCCTACCCCAGACCTGAGCTTTCCATCTCTTCCAGCGTTTACGGTTTTTCTCATTCAAGCACGTACAGTAAATGTGCAGACAGATGAAGGGGAGGGGGCGTGCAGCAGCCTCAGGAGAGCCGCTGCCACCGGGAAGAGGAGAGAGGTTGGCTGCAGCAGAGCAGGGACTGGGCTTCTGTCCAGGACGTCGTAACAATGTTCTTACACAGCTGCGTGTCTATGTAATGCATATGAATGTTTCCTACAGAACTACTTTTCTATATCTTTGAAATGTTTTAGTTTAAAAATATTTAGAAGTTAATCTAAATATTTTAATAGAAAAGGATTTTATTGCAGATACAGTGACTTCATATTACAGTAGTTAATTTTGATCAACCAAATGACCATAATTTATGTATATCTTGAATAGAAAACTATACTTTTTTCCTGTTTTTTTTAAACATATAATACATTTTAGAGTGTGATGACATTTCAGTGAGGAAAAGATTGCATTCACAAGGGATACAATACCATCCTCCCTGAGTCCACAGCCCTAAAACACCACCACTGTCTAGACCTCCCTCGCGGTGGAACAGGCCCTGACAAAAAGGCTTCCTTCCACTATCCCTTATCGCTAGTTGAAAGTCACAGAAAGTGTAGAGTTTCTGGACTGTCTACTTCGACCCACCATCGAGAATGTCAGTGACTAAACCCATAGCACTAACAGTGCCATGGTAAAACTACACAGCCCTGACTTTGCATTTCAATCTCTGTAGCCAAGGTCAGAAGTGCAAGATGAAAATTGCTTTATTTTACCATCTTCCTTGCTGAGAACCCCATAATCTGGTTTCTTTTTCAGTAGCAAAATTAGGAATTTAACTCTGGAAGTTACCCAAGGACCACTAAAAAAAAAAAAAGTAGTCTTTTCCAACGTGTTTCCCAGGCATTTGGCACACAGACCTTCATTAAATGCTTGTGGGGTAAACAGAATCACAATCCTCATCTATTGAGGGGTATACAGCCAACGAGCCACAATAAGTTACAGTGTCACACTGGTTTACTTTAAAAGACGTTCTTTCAATGAACTCCAGGAAGAAAAGCAGTCTACACAGCGAGGGAAGCTGTAGCAATCTTGCTGAGGAGTTTGCTGAGAGCTCTAACTTTTCCTTCCAAGAATCGGGACTTTTTCTCGGCGCCTCGTTGCTTCTCTTCAGTGACTTGAAGCGCTTTTGTCAGGTGGGCATTTTCCACATAGAGCTCCTTGAGCAGCAGATCAGATCGTGGGCTCTTTCCAAACGGGAGAGGGGAGAGAGCCGCAGTGTACGGCACGTCTCACGCAGGCATGCCACGCCACCAGCTCTCCCTTCCTATTCCTCCACACGCGTTCAGGCTAGCTTGGGGAACCTTACAAATCAGGGACATGTTGGATGTAATGACAGGTTTTGTGATCCTGGCATGAGAGAGGAAAATGACAAACTATGTGGTAGAGAACATTTAAGCCACCTTTGTACAAACTGGGTTACCACGAAATGAAGACAAGAAGACCCAAATCTGGAGACCTCCAAAAGACAACAAGGAAATTGTCAGGAGCACCCAAACTGTTTGGTTTATGTCAGCGGGCTCTGCAGGCCCACCGTGTCAGCAGGACGCGCCGAGGCTCCTTGGTGCCACCCACACGACACCGACAGGGGCTCCAGCGACGGGGACACAGGATACACGCTCAAGATGCAAAGACGCAGGGCTCCCAGCTTTGGGCTTTGAAAGTCCGCGCTGAGTTCACTCACTCAACTAGCTACTGAGCAGCTCTGCGGGCCAAGTGCTGCCCGGCCGCGGCCCTGCTCCCACAGGCACGTGTTCTAACGGGAGGAGCCAGCAGGGCACGCAGGGTCAGCGGGCGTGTTCACAGAGAACCCAGGCGGGGGACACACGGCTGAGCCTGAGGTGAACAGACAGCCCTGAGAGGGGCATGGGGGAGGTGGGGGAGGCTGCCTGGGTAAACCTCCCGGGTAGAGGCCGGCACATGCGGGGGTGATAAGAACGGCCAGGAGGCCCGTGAGGAAGGCAGAGCTGCCAAGTCGGCTGGCCAAGGGCCCGAGGGGAGGGGCCCAGGTCCTGCAGAATCTCGAGGACACCAGAGAAGCTGCTATCTACTCTGAGGATGTAGCCCAGGTATGTAGGAGCCTCAAGATTTACCTGGGGTTGAAGTTTTGCCAAAGGTGACTGGGGGGTAGCGGGGTCACCAAGAGCCTGACGGCTGGGAAGGAAAGTGAGGACCTAGGGACAGTCGAGGTTGGAGGGCGGCGGTGCCGGCAGAACAGGAGCTACACAGATGGGGAGTGGGGGTCTGGAGCGGGCAGCCTGCAGAGAGAGACTAGAACTGGGGACCCGCGGTCCAGGGCGCTCCAGATAAACCACATTTGGTCCCTGTGTAGAGAAGTATTTCCACAGATGCTCACATTTCACTTCCCGGAGCACCAAGCAGACCTCATAGGACAGCAAGGCCTCTCGCTCCCCTCTCTCCCTGCCCTACTCTCCCCTCCTCAGCACTTCCGCGGGACACAGGGTTCTCTTGGGTCCTGTCTCCCTCATCAGCTACCCGGTCGCCCAAACGAGGCGTCCATCACTCACCTGCTCCTTCAGCTCACCCACTTTCTCATGGAGGAGCACTTCCATGTTCTTCCAAGTCATCTCCACCTCCTCCACCTGCTCTTCTGTTGCTTCCAGCTGTTTTTCACGTGCTTCCTGAACGAGAGGAGGTTAGAGATCAACACGGTTCACTTTAAAAACAGTCATCTCAGGCTTATTTGCCTTAGAATTGAAATCAGCTGAAGTGCACACAATCTGAGCATCTGCCTAACCTTTCATCCATAGGAACGGATGGTTAGAAATGTCTCAGAAGCCACAAAGCTGCATTTCTCACTGTAGTGTGAGCAGAGAAGAGACTCCTTGTCCTAGGATCTTAATCCTAGATGACTCAAAGGTGAGTTTCCCCAAACATGGTAGCCTTTCTAGTGGATCTCTGACTAAATTTCCTTTGTCAATAATCCGTCCTAGCTTAAATGTCTCTCCAGCACAACGTGTCTGCATAATGCTATAAGGCTGTTCTTCGTTAGAATTTGTGTTTTACAACTGGCAGATTTTACCCACCGTTCCCATCTTGCACAGATTCCTTCCTCGGGAAGGCACCTGGTCCTCTGCCCCTCCTCACCCTCCCACTGACCCATGAACTTTGAGGACCCAAATGTGCTTCCCAGGCTCACACTTTGAGGTGCTCCCTCACTGATGCCTCAGAGACTGCTCTGAGGTGGGAACCACTGCCTCCAGAGGTTCAAAGAAATCGAAGCACAGAGGGCCAAATCAATCACTCAGTTAAATCACTCGGCTCAGGTGGTGGAGCCAGGATCCAGTCCCCTGCAGTGCACGCTCTGAGCCACTCTTCTGCTGCCCTCTTAAGGCAGCAGCTCTGTTTCTCCATGAGAGGCTGGCACACAGCAGGGCTCCCCAAGTCCGTGAAGTCACTGTGCTGATCTCATGTCCAACCAGCCCCCTACTCCTTGCTGCTTTTGAACACGCCAAGCATAGCCCACCTCAGGACCTCTGCACCTGCGTGCACTCCTGAAGAGCTATCCCTGCCCATCTGTCTGCTGGGGCCCTTCTATCACCACGTTTCAGACCTGGAAGCAGGTCACATGTGTGGCTGACTGCAGACACACTCAGCCAAGAAAACAGGCTGGGGGACTTCAGGGTCAGTCGCTCAAGACCCACCAGTTTCCCACAGAAGCTTGGTACCGTGGCTTCCATAAGCATCCCACTTGGCGGGAGGGCTGTCGGGCCGTCCTCCCGTTGGCACCTGGGCAGCTTGTGGCTAAGTCACCAGAGATCCTACTCACCCTCCCCGTCACCCCCAGCTGGCCCCCCAGCCCTGCCCCACTCACCTGTGCCTCCTCCTAGAGCCGCCAAGCCGCCCGCTGCTCCCCTTCCAGCAGCTGCTGCAGCTCGGCCACGCGGCCTGCAGGCACGCGCTGTGCCATCTCCTCCTGCAGCTGCTGCACCCACTGCGTGAGCTGGGAACGGGCCAGCAACAGCCTCTGGGTGGCTCCATACCGCTGCCGGGGAAAAGGCACAGCAGTTGTGGGCTGACTGCCCAGACCTTCAGGGTCACCACCAGACACAGAAAACTGCATCTCTACCTGGTAGGCCACCCCACAAGGTAAGAGCGTGTTCAGGAAAGCTCACGAATTCTGAAGAGTCCATTTATCTGATGCCCACACTCCATTTCCTAGTAGTTCAGACGGTAAAGAATCTGCCTGCAATGCAGGAGACACAGGATACGTGGATTTGATCCCTGAGTTGGGAAGATCCCCTGGAGGAGGGCATGGCAACCCACTCCAGTAATTTTCCCTGGAGAATCCCACAGACAGAGCAGCATGGCAGGCTAAGGTCCATGCGGTCACAAAGAATCGGATAGGACTGAGCGACTAACACAAACTCCATTCAGGGGCTTCTGCACCCTGAGAGCCTGGAAGGTCTGCCTGTAGCCCTCCCAGTGACCTCAGGCCAGATCCTGGGAGGATCAAGCTATTTTGTCCTGTTTACCTCCTGGGTTCTTCGCTGGGTTGAATTCCTTCCATAACGGGACCCATATCAGCCGCGTAGAGCAGCCTCCCTCTAAATGTAGAGCTCTCGCTCCTGAGACGGAGCTTCACACAAACCATGTTTTGCTCCTCTGCTTTTCTCCTAGCAATTGGTCAGGAGGCTGAGGGTCTGAATCCCTCGGCGCTCGGAGCAGGGTTCATGCACAGCTAGGCAAGGGCATCACTGTCGCCCCAGGGCAGGTGTTCCCACCTTATCACCCAGGCTCGGGGAGAGGCAGGCAGCGGTGGGAAGACGCAGATGGGAACTGCAGGTCTCTCCAGGGTACAGCAGGTGTCTGAGAAACCAGAGGCGACAAAAGCACTCCCAGAGTGAGTGGGAACTCAGCAAGGACACCGGTCGGCCGGTGAAAATCTACTACGCTTCTAAGTTCTGACAGTGAACGTGCAGAAACCCACGTGAGAAACAAAACACCGTTTCTGCCCCGGCCTGGAAAGAGCTTGGAAGTCGTCACCCCCACCCTCCCAACAAGAACAAAGAAAAAGCGGAGTCACTGAGAGTCAACAAGTCTTCCGAGATCCATTACAGAGCTGAAGTCACAGGGTAAACCAATGTTCTCAAAACCGGAAAGAAAAACAGGCGAAGAGCGTCACAACTCACCAGGAGTCAAAGGCTGGAGGCCTAAACAGAGTGGCTGCTGTGGGTAGAACCGGGCCCACAAAGTCACCACTGTCTGGAGACAAGGCTGCTAACAGGTCATTAAGGGTAAATGTGCTCACAGGGTGGGGTCCCAGCCCAACGGGACAGTGACTTTATAAGGAGACACAGTGAGAGGGGGCTGCCCACAAGCGTGGAAGGGCCTCATGGGAACCAAGCCAGCCCCGCCTTGATCTTGGCCTTGAGAACCTTGGGAAACAAACTCCTGTAGTTGAAGCCGCCTGCTTGTGACATTCTGTACGGAGCCTGAGCAGACTAGACCTCGACTCTTCTGAAGTGCACAGAGCGTTCTGCTCTCTGCCCTCAAGGGAAACCTCCTTCTCTACCAGGCCGGAATCAGCGAGGGGAAGGGGATAACCAACTAGGGCCGCTCTAGCTGTTCTGACTCAGGGTCACTCACCTACTGGAGTGGCTAAAATAACAGTGACAACACCCAGTGTGGACAGGGATGTGGGGCAACTAAACCTAGCATACACTGCTGGCGGAACATAAACTGTTAGTAGCTGCTCTGGATAACGGCTAGGCAATTTCATATAAAATTAGACATGCAACTGCGGTACAGATCAGTAATTGCTCTCCTGGGCATTTATCCTGTGAAATGAAAACCTACATCCACACAAACACCTGCCTAGGAATGTTCATTGCAGCTTCTGTGACAGCCCAAAACTGGAATCAGCCCAGCCATCCTTTCAAAGGGGAGTATTAGGACAAGTTGGTTCTAAATTGGGAAAGGAGTACGTCAAGGTTGTATACTGTCACCCTGATTATTTAACTTATATGCAGAGTACATCACGTGAAATGCTGGGCTGGATGAATCACAAGCTGGAATCAAGACTGACGGGACAAATATTAATAACCTCAGATATGCAGATGACACCACCCCCATGGCAGAAAGCAAAGAGGAACTGAAGAGCCTCCTGATGAAAGAGAAACAGGAGAGTGAAAAAGTTGGCTTAAAACTCAACATTCAAAAAACTAAGATCATGGCATTCAGTCCTATCACTTCATGGCAAATAGATGGGGAAACAATGGAAACAGTGACAGACTTTATTTTCTTGGGCTCCAAAATCACTGCAGATGGTGACTGCAGCCATGAAATTAAAAGACGCTTGCTCCTTGGAAGGAAAGCTATACTGGCCTATATATATATCCATATATCTAGGCCAACCTAGACAGCATATTAAAAAGTGTACAAAGGTCTGTGTAGTCAAAGCTATGGTTTTTCCAGTGGTCATGATGGATGTGAGAGTTGTACCATAAAGAAAGTTGAGCGCTGAAGAATTGATGCTTTTGAACTGTGGTGCTGGAGAAGACTCTTGAGAGACCCTAGGACTGCAAAGAGATCCAACCAGTTCATCCCAAAGGAGATCAGTCCTGGGTGTTCATTGGAGGGACTGATGCTGAAGCTGAAGCTCCAATAGTTTGGCTGCCTGATGTGAAGAACTGACTCACTGGAAAAGACCCTGATGCTGCGAAAGATTGAAGGCAGGAGGAGGGGATGACAGAGGATGAGATGGTTGGAGGGCATCACTGACTCAATGGACATGAGTTTCAACAAGCTGTGGGAGTTGATGATGGACAGGGAAGCCTGACGTGCTGCAGTCCACGGGGTTGCAAAGAGTCAGACACGACTGAGCAAATGAACTGAAGACAAGCTATGGGACATTAACGCCTTGGAATACCATGCAGCGACAGGAAGAAAGAAACTGTGGACACACGGCAGGGAATAATGCTATGTGAGGAAAGGAAATCCCAAAGATCTCATTCTGTATGATTCCTTTTGTGTCACATGTATAAAGACACAATTTTGGAAATGAAGGACAGTTAGTGGTTTTGAGGGGTTGAAGCTGGGGTACGTGGGCAGGAAGACAGGTGGCAGACGTAGTTGTGAATAAACAATATGAAGGACCTTGTGGAGTTGCAGCTGTGGTTGTGGAGACATGAACCTGCACAGGGAATAAAACCATGTAGACCTGACACCCACATGAGTACAGAAGTAAAGCTGTGGAAGCATGTGGCCTTTCCGGGTGGTTAAGAATCTGCCTTGCGAGGCAGGACACTGGGGTTCCATCCCTGGTTGGGGAACTGAGGTGCCACGAGCCGTGGGGCAATGAAACACTCCCCCAAGAAAAAGAAGCCCCCCCCAAAACTGGGGAAGTAAGACCTACGGAGTGCATCGATGTCAATAGCTTGGCTGTTGACAGTGAGCAACCAGTCACTGCTAGCCTTGGAGGAGGAAGGTGTGGATCAAAAATGGGAGGTCTGCAGGTTTCCTCCCGAGCTTCCAAGAAAGGAAGGCAGCTGCCAACACCGAGATTCCCGCCCAGTCACACCCACTTCTGATTTCCAGCCTCGAACACCGTGAAATCCTAAGTTGTGATGCTTTAAGCCTCTGACTTCCTGGTAACTCATCACCACAGCAATGGAAAATGGATGCTCACTCAGAGCAGCCTGCCCAGGGCAGAGGGCAGAGGGCAGCCTTCAACTGCGCATCAAGGTCTGTGCTCCTAGGAAGACCGGCCTTCAGAAATGGGAGAGAATCTGAGACATTTTCAGATACACAAAAACTGAGGCAATGTCCTCCAAAGACACTTTCACGAAAGACCACACAATAGAGTGAAGAAGATGGTCCCTAAAGAAAGCATCTAACCAGGCATCCAAGCTGAGAACCATTCAGTAAAATGCCTGGTCTGGAGTTTTGAAAAACCACCATGTCCAAACGCCTTGAAGCAATCTACCAGGACAGACCCAGGAGGAAACATAAGATCTGAACAGGCCTGTAACAAGGGGTACAGATGTCAGAGAATGGAGTCTTCTCCACCCACCCCCTGGGGCTGAAAGCTGCAAACACCTGTCTCAGTCCCGGCTGCAGCCTCAGCTGTGACAGCACGTGGCTGGTGCCCAGGAAACCCCGTCCAATGATCCAGAGACCACTGAGATGGGAACCGAGACGTTAGCTGTGGGGTCAACAAGCCAAGGCGAGCCGTGAGTCAGGAGAAGCAAAGAGGACCAGCACAGCCCACTGGGCCCGGGGGGGGGGCACGGTGTGAAGCACTAGGACAGCACTGGGCTCTTGTGCCTGTCCCCAGGAAGTGCCCGAGACAGACGGCAGAGAGGGTGTGTGGCCGCTGGGCTGCTCCCACACTGAAGGCCCCCGAGTGTGCCTGGGGCCTGATGTGGACTCACAGGTCCACTGGGCCCGAGACCAGCCTTTGATCGCAGCCGCAACAGTAACAGTGGGTCCAGACGTTCACCTGAGGCTCCGTGCCACTCGTGAGGCCCAGCACCACCTCCGCTTCATGGAGCAGGGAATTCAAAAGTCAGCCCACCACGACCAAGGCTCCACGTCGTTGGGGGACCCCTGAGTCTGAGGCAGAGGCCTAGAGCAGGTCTAGAGGGTGATAAACAGTCCAGATGCCTTGGGGAGAAATGGGGGGGCCTGGGAACAGAGCCTGGGGCTACTGGCCATGCTAGTATTTCCTTTCTCAAGCTTGGAGGTGCTCTGACATTTATTCCTTGGCTTATTATAAATCCCACGTGATCTGTTTACCGGTGAAGCAACGTGCGATGGTCAGCACGCAGGCAGGAGCTGGTGCCTCACCTGGCCACACCTGCATGTGTGGTGGGCCAGTGTCCTCTGCCCAGACAAGGGACACAACACCTCACGAAGCCTGTCTCCACAGGACGCGGGGAGCTTGCGGGAGTGCTGTGTGGGCGCTCACGGGGCCAAAAGACAGTGCATGGAGCCCCAACCACAACACAGCTGTGCCTGCCTGCAGTCACCCGGGTCATCTCCTGTGTGCTGCTGTGACGCTCCTGGAAAAGCCCTTCTAGAGTCCTGGGCTCCTGAGAGGGAGTGGGTGCCGGCCTGAGCACCAGGGGGGCCGGGGAGGAGGGCCAGGCTGCACACCTGAGTGCTCCCATCACCCGCTCACAGATGCCTCCCCACCTCTAGCCTCCCCTCAGGCCTCTCCACGCCCAGCTTCCTGGTGGGGCCCAGAGGATGGGCGTGTGGGCCCTTCTCTAGCACAGAAGATCATGCTAAAATTCTCCAAGCAAACCTTTCCTCTCCTTTGCTCACAAATCTGTTTCTTTCAAGAACACCACTAACTCTAAAGGCCTTTCCCGCTATTTGGGAGCACTTAGGCCTTTTATCCACCTCCCCAGGAGCCACGAGATGACAGATGAGGGAGACTGCATTTTTTAAAGTCAGACTCCTTGGGACTTGCCTGGCTGTCCAGTGGTGAAAACGCCCTGCATCCACCACAAGGGCACAAGCTGGATCCCTGGTGAGGGAACTAAGATCTCTCAGGCAATGCACACACTGCGGCAGAAAGTAGAGTCAGTACCTTTGTAAAATAACCTGTTCTTTCAGGGCTCACCACTCGGGTAACGAGTACTTGTGACTCTGACCAATCTGCTCAAATTCAATTTCAGATCCGGGTTCTTGGCAACGAACCCTGGACGTGAGATCCCCAGGCCTGAGTCGCTGAAGCACCGTCTCCCGGCCCACCTGCCATGCGTGGCCCCTCTCCAGCACCGCCCTCCTCTGCAGCTGCTCCCCAAGGCCTCAGATGACCTCCTGTGACTCCGCGTGCAGGTCGCCAGCTTGGCCTTCTGACCCTGAAGCACGCCAACCTCGAGCTGGAAGCCCTGCTCCAGCTGCCTCCTCTCCTCTGCAAAGGCCCTTGTCATCACCTCCATCTCCCTCTCGTGGTCACTAACCTCAAGAAAGAGGAGGAGTGATGTCGACCGGGGCCCCCAGACACCAATCACTGGATGAGTCAAGGCTGCCGGAGCAGCACCAAAACAGCGGGTGGCCCAGCTTCAACAGGGCGCCGGGGTCTGTGAAAGGCCCCCTACGGCTTGTGTGGCCGCCTGCTTCCGTCACTTCCTGTAACCTCCGCTGCAGCCTTGGCGGGAGGCCCTGCAGGTGCGGAAGGGAGGCTGGCGGCCCGGCAAGCAGCTGCAGGAGGAAGGTAGGAGGGAACAACACCTCCACGAGGCCTGGAAGGCAAGGCCACAGCAGGAACCCAGGGGCAGGACCGCCCCGTGGCCATGGTGAACCCTGACGAGCCATGGGTACCATCCCTCCACAAACCCCCCACAATCGAGTAACAGAGCAAGAGACACACATTCACCTGAGAAGATAGGCTTGGCCAGGGAGGCCTAGGAGCCCCTGCATGCTAAGTCACTTCAGTCGTGTCCAACTCTGTGTGACCCTGTGGACTGTAGCCCACCAGGCTCCTTTGTCCATGGGATTCTCCAGGGAAGAAGGCTGGAGTGGTTGCCACGCTCGCCTCCAGGGGATCTTCCCGACTCAGGGATCGAACCTGCATCTTTTATGTCTCCTGTCTTGGCAACATATCTTGTCTTCTCCACTAGCGCCACCTGGGGAGCCCCTGGCGCAGGGAAATCCCAGGAACTAAGATCCTGCTCCCAGAATCTGCTACAGCTGCAACAGAGCCAGGGGCTGTGACTTCCCAGTGCAGGGCAAACAGGCAGTTCTGGCCTCTGCACCAGCCTCCGGACACGGGCAGGGACTCTGTTCCTTCTGTCCCGTCTCCTTCCGAAGAGAGTGGAGTCAGAAAGTCAAGGTCACGCTCATTCCCTGCAAACCTCGGTCGCCCTGAACACGTTCACTATGGGCACATGTGTGCACAGACACGTCTCAACAGCAGGAAGTTACCCAACCTCTGTGGCCTCCCTCAGTCCCCTCACCTGGGTCTCCAGCTGGATCCTGAGTTCTTACTAATGCTCCTTCAGCTGCTTCAACATGATCTCTGTTTCTGTACTCACTGGGGCAGAATCACTCACGAACGTGATGGTGCCTGGAAATAAGAGGACATGTCCATTGATGTTCTGCCCAGGACACCATGGGATCAAGCATCTTTTAATTTCATGGCTGTAGTCACCATCTGCAGTGATTTTGGACCCACAGCGTGGCCAGCCCTCCTGGGCCCAGGTGACCCCCACGCCATGCATGGTAGGGGGCACACTCAAGGCTTGATTTAGAATGTGAGTTTGGCCGCTGCTGGGGTTTCATCCATGCTGGTTGATGGGCTAGAAAGTGAAGGGAGCAGACACATCCTGACTTCTCGCCTGCTCCTTTCAATTCCCAAATTGCTTTCCATGAAAAAGAGTGGCAGACTCGAGAACATCCGGCCTAGAGAACTTGGGATAAACATGTGAGGAAAGAGCATCCTATCGCCCTGAAAACAGCAAGCTGCCACCTGGGTCAGGAGTGGCCCTGGTTGGATACATAGCCAGCCGGGCCTCCACCACCCATGTGACCTCTGCACCACAGTGCTGCTGTCCTGACCGCCCCTCCTACTTAGAAGGGGCTGATAGACCCCCTGAGCCTGGATGGGTGCGAGGGGAAGAGACACGGCTCCAGCCACGAGAGCGCTGTGGCTGCTTCGGCCCCAACATGAAGCTCAGGGCTCCCTCCGGTGCTACGACTCAGAGCCTTCCAGCCACCGCACCCGGGGCGCAGCTCCTGGATCTCAATAAGGGCCACACACTCGCAGCTCAGGCCCGTCGAGGGATAAAGACCATCGCCCCCTTCCCTGTGGCCACATGGGCCGCTGACACTCATCGAGGAATGAGATCACAGCAGCCACACGCCAACCACCCCTGGCTGAGGAGCAGGGCTGTGGCTCGGGGCTCAGCAGAGTCCACGGCTGCAGGTGCAGGTGAGGGTCTCCCTCAGAGGCCAGGTACACAGAAGACCCACCCCGCTTCCCTCGGAGGCCCCGAGGACAGCTGACGTGGGCTGCCCTTGTCAGAGCCATCCCAGGCCGTCCCCCCATCACCCCCAGCCCGTTCTCTGCTCCCCTCCCCAGATGACCCTCCCCAGGGGCATCTCCTTCCATCCCCCCTACCTTAGGAGGCTCACAGGGGACATGCCTGCCCTGAGGTCACAGTAAGTTCATCAGAACCTTCGCCACTTACTCTGTCCAAGCAGTAGGACCTTCATCCTCCTCCCTCTCTCTTGGGGCTCTGGGACGCCCTAACCCCTGGCCTCAGATAGGACCCTTCTCCCACACAAATGGTCCGTAGGACTTGTGACCCCTGCGCAGCGGGCAGGCCCACCACCCCATCCCTGGGGCAGGAGCACGTGACCCACCACCTCCCAACAGACGCACCACCTCCAAGCACCCGGCGCCTACCTGCCGGGCCGTGTCCCAGGGGCAGGTGGCTGTGCCGACTCGGGGCCGTCTCTGCCTGCAGGCCCTGCAGGGCAGCCTGCAGCTCATCGCTGTGGTCCTGCAGGTCCTGTGGGCAGAGCCAGACACTTCCTCCAGCCACTGCGGCCACCAGGCCCAGGAGCAGGGCATGGAGCCAGCACCCGGGGAACAGTTCAGGCCCCAGCAGAGCGGGTCCTGACGTCCAGGACGGGGAACCAACATTAGACCCGAACTGCTTCGGGAGCAACAAGGAGCAGGAGTCCTTTCCCAACTTCTTATGCCTGGCACCACCTTCCATCACTGGACACACAGAAGGGACTCAGGGGGAAAAAAGTGCAGTGAAACTGAGAAATGGAGAAAATACAGAGAGCTTTTAACACCTGAAACCACAAGAGGTTGGGCGAGTATGCTCATAAGGGGTAGGGGAGATTTGGGAGGACATGAGGCTTAAGAGGAAGGGTCTCTGGGACCTTCCTGGCGGTGCAGCGGTTAGGACTGAGTGCTTTCCCTGCAGGGGACGTGGGTTTGTTCCCTGGTTAGGTGATCTTTTGCAACAACCATTCCTATCAGTAGGGAAAACAGTGCCAAACCTTAGTTTATCACTAAACCTAGTGGAGCTGAGCTTTTTAAAATCCTAAAAGATGATGCTGTTAAAGCGCTCCACTGAATATGCCAGAAAATTGGAAATGGCCACAGGCCTGGAAAAGGTCGACTTTCATTTTAATCCCAAAGGAGGGCAATGCCAAAGAATGTTCACACTATTGCACAGTTGCACATATTCCACATGTTAGCAAGGTAATGCTCAAAATCCTTCAAGCTAGCCTTCAACAGTTCATCTACTAAGAACTTCCAGATGTCCAAACTGGATTTAGAAAAGCCAGAGGGCCTAGAGGTCAAATTGCCAACATCCACTGGATCATCAAAAAAGCAAGAGAATTCCAGAAAAACATCTACTTCTGCTTCATTGACTATGGTAAAAGTCTTTGACTATGTGGATCACAATAAACTGGAAAATTTTTCAAGAGATGGGAATATCAGACCACCTGACCTGCCTCCTGATATAAGTAGAGTATATCACGCAAAATACCAGGACAAATATCAACAACCTCAGCTATACAGATGATACCACTCTAATGGGAGAAAGCAAAGAGGAGCTAAAGAGCCTCTTGATGAGGGTGAAAGAGGAGAGTGAAAACTTGGCTTGAAACTCAACATTCAAAAACCTAAGATCGCAGCATCCGGTCCCATCACTTCATGGCAAATAGAAGGAGAAAAAGTGGAAGTACTGACAAATTCTATTTCCCTGTGTTTCAATCCCAAAGAATGTTCGAACTACCACACAACTGCATTCATTTCACACGCTAGCAAAGTAATGCTCAAAATCATTCAAGCTAGGCTTCAACAGTATATGAACCGAGAACTTCCAGATGTACAAGCGGGATTTAGAAAAGGCAGAGGACCTAGAGATCAAATTGCCAACATCCACTGGGTGGCTAGAGAATTCCACAGAAAACATATACTTCTGCTTCATTGACTATACTAAATCCTCTGACTGTGGAGACCACATCAAACTGTGCAAAGTTCTTAGAGAGATAGGAATACCAAGTCAGCTTACCTGCCTCCTGTGAAAACTGTATGCAGGTTTCAAGAAGCAAAAGAGAGAACTAGATATGAAACAATTAGACTGGTTTGAAATTGGGAAAGGAGTATGTCAACACTATATATTGTCACTCTGCTTCTTTAACTTATATCAAGAGTACATCATGTGAAATGCCAGGCTGGATGAAGCACGAGATGGAGTCAAGATTGCCGGGAAAAATATCAATAACCTCAGATATGCGGATGACACAACCTTTATGGCAGAAAGGAAAAAGGATCTAAAGAACCTCTTGATGAAAGTGAAAGAGAATAATGAAAAAGCTGGCTTAAAACTCAACATTCAGAAAACTAATACCATGGCATCCGGTCCCATCACTTCATGGCAAACAGAGAGGGCAACAACGGAAAGAGTGACAGACTTTCTTTTCTTTGGCTCCAAAATCACTGCAGATGGTGGATGCAGCCATGAAGTTAAATGATGCTTGATCTTTGTAAGAAAAGCTATGACCAACTTAGACCGCATATTAGAACCAGAGACATCACTTTGCTGACAAAGGTCCATCTAGTCAAACTACGGTTTTTCCACTAGTCATGCAAGGATGCGAGAGCTGGACCATGAAGAAAGCTGAGTGCCAAAGAACTGATGCCTTTGAACTGTGGTGTTGGAGGAGAGATGCGTGAGAGTCCCTTGGACAGCAAGGAGATGCAACCAGTCCATCCTAAAGGAAATCAGTCCTGAATATTCATTGCAAGGACTGATGCTGAATCTGAAGCTCCAACACTTTGGCCACCTGATGCCAAGAGCCAACTCACTGGAAAAGACCCTGATGCTGGGAAAGACGGAAGGCAGGAGGAGAAGGGGATGACAGAGGACAAGATGGTTGGATGGCATCACTGACTCAATGGACATGAGTTTGACCAAACTCCAGGAAATGGTAGAGGACAGAGAAGCCTTGTGTGCTGCAGTCCATGGGGTCACAAAGACTTGGACATGACTGATTGAACAACAACATCACTAAAACATTTGCTTAACAAGATTCTCCAACCCAGTATATCTAGGCTGAAGATGAGTGGAAACTCTTATTTCGGCAGAGCCTGGCTGGGTCCACAATCAATTGGTTGTGGTCCGAAACCAGAAATGATTGGCTCGGCCTCCCTCAGACTCACTGCAGAGCTTTGGGGCGCAAGGGCAGCTGTCACTCAGGGAAACAGTTTGATGAGTGTGATTAACCTAACAGCCTGCAGATCTTGGGGCGAGTTTTACAAACTTGATCCTATCACTTCCCTCTTGAAAGGGGAAAGGTGCAGTAACATACGCCAGGGCCACATGACAGGTGCTCAGAAAACATATGCAACATCACAGCAACGAGTCCTCTCTGAAAGCAACCACGTGGACAGGAAGAAGCGAAGGACTCAGGAAAAATGTTAGGAGTGCTAACATCTGTGGACATGAAATGTTTGTTTTTATTTTTCCTTGTGTGTGTATTTTCTAAGTTTTCTACAACGAACATGTCTCCCTTAATACATTTCTGTTAGAGTAACCTAATACAACAGCAACGCTATTTCTAAAAGTGTACCGCTGATACTGTGTTACTCATGGATCAAAACCCAAAAACCTACGTGGCCCTCGAGGCCTTGTTTCCCCCAACCAGATTCTTGGATGGAGATAACGAGTCTCTGGTTCTCCAATGCAGAAAGAACTTCACCGAGTCCCTTCGGGGTGGTCAGGAGAAACAGGTCAACTAGGCTGAGACCAATGCAAATCCATTCTCAGCTCCCTGCCTTATGGCCTGAAATCAGTCACCGTTGTCTTGTGGGCATGCTGGGAGGGCAGCACTGGCCGCAGGGGAAGGCCATGTGCAATCAGGCTGCCTGCCACCACCCGGGCTGACTCTGCGGGGGTCCACTCAGCCCACTGCATGGGTGATGCTTTGTCTGCGGGCTTCCTGCTGTGGGCTCAGGTGAGACAGCAGGGCCTCAGCTGGCAGCAACCTGTGTCCACCATCCGCCCTGGGCCAGGACCCCGGCAAGACCTACCTGACCTTCTCCTCCGTGAGATGTTCCAGGGTGGAATGGAGGTCGTCTGTCTCTTTCACAAACTCCAGGTTCCTCTGCTCAGCTTTCTCTGGGTCTTGTCTCGCCTTATCTCGCTCCCTGGCCATCTGCTCCACCTGCACCCTGCAGGAAGGAGGGAGGGATCACTGGGGACACTGCTCTGGGCATAGCGAGCCGGTCTGAAGGAACAAACTCAGCTGGCCTAAGAGTGCTGAGCAGTGGCTGGCGCTGGGCTCTCACCCACCTCTTGTGCGTGCGTGCCAAGTCACTGCAGTCGTGTCCGATTCTATCCAATCCTATGGACTGTAGACTTCCAGGCTCCTCTGTTCATTGGATTCTCCAGGCCGGAATACTAGAGTGGGCTGTCATGCCCTCCTCCAGAGGATCTTCCTGACAAAAGGATCGAACTCCCATTTCTCATGCCTCTTGCATTGGTGAGTGGGTTCTTTACCACTAGGGCCACCTGGGAAGCCTGACCCTCCGCCTACCAGGATGGTTTCTGCAGTTATTGACTCTGTTTTACAGAAGTACATACAGCAAGAAGCCAACTGGCTTGCAATGGGGTTTCTAGCAGGTTTCTGAACCAGGAGGTTCGAGCCTGGGGCGGGCAATCCTCACTTCTCCAGATGGCCTTAGAAGAGGTGGGAAATCATCCTTGCTCCGTCTTGCCTGCAGCTGGGCCTCAGAACCAGGGATCCCCAGCACCCACCCTGGGACTGGACGCACGAAGGAATGAAGGCTGGCCACCCATTATCCTGCCCGGTCACAGCCTTGCCACCTGTAGCCTGGCACCTGAGTAAGTGCCAGGGAGTTGCCCAGAGCAGAGGCGATGCCTGTCTCTGTCTGGTCACCCCAGGCCTTGCCCGAGGCTCAGTCCACCACCTATCCTGGTGCCTCTATCTCCCACTGGAGAGCACCAAGCTTGTCTCCCTTCCTCATCCTCCCAGTCTTCCTCTGGGCCCCTCTGCAGAGTTGCCTGATGTCAGAGGTCTCATCTGTTGGTACCTAACGAGATGCAAAGTCTTGAGGATGGAGACCGGAATTACTGCCAACCTTTTCTGTAGCTTCAGAGCATCAGTAAAAACACAATAACAATCTCTATGCCAACCGGTTCAGCAGACGGATGGCCTGAATATCCAGGTCAACTGGAGCCAAACCCAATTAAAACGGAACGTATTCTTGGCCGAATCGCTATGTAGTCCTTTGTGACCATGCTGGAAGCACCCTTTCTCATCCTGCAGGCTGCCTGTGCCCTGGGCGAGGCCAGCCTCGCAGGTCGTACCCCACGCCCCCGCCTATCCGCAGCAGGGCTCTTACCGGCAGAAGCTCAGCTCCTGGGGGTAGCAGGCCAAAACTGCATGCTGGGGACCCCGCCCACCATCATGATCTCCTTCTCCAAGGGCCTAGGTCAGCTCCAAAAGGTTCACCTTCTCATCCACACTGAAGTCAAGGCTCTGAAAACAGCACGGCCCATAGGACAGGTAGGATGAGTGGGTCTCCGGACACCTGCTGGCTCCCACAAGCCAGACTTCACTGTCCCAGCACCTTCCTTTTCTGTCTGCAAAGTCTCCACATCTTGAGTGGAGCCTCTGCTATGCTCCCATCCCTCTGGGGTCCCTCTCCCACGGTCCCTGTCAAGGCCAGGTCCTTGAGGTCCCCCACAAGGCCAGGCTTTACCTTGGACTTCAGAGAATTCATTCTGAGGCTCTTTCGCGATGTCGGCTTCTTTATCAGACTTGAGACTCTGGAAAAACAGAAAGAGAAGGATGTCAGCCACGATTAACCCATGGATGTCCTTTCTGACAGAAAGGCCCGAAGGCTCCCACGGTGGACAGCTCAAGGAGTCTCAGTGAGGGCCCTGGAGGCATACATCACGAGCCGGCCAAGTTCTGCAGGGTGAATCTTGGTTCAAGTGCTGGACGCGGGTGACCGTGGCTGTGGCAACACCTGCTTTTTCTGCCCTCAGCCGAATAACCTTTCCTCCTCCTGCAGGGCCAGGGGAGGGTGGTGGTGAAGAGGGGATCCTCCGAGGCCCCCGTTTCTGAAGGAGGATGTTGCGTGGCCAGAACTGCCCTGCAGACAGGGAGGCCCAGAGACACCTAAAGACCGAATGTAGGTCCCCAAATAGCCCCTCTTCCAGCGATGAGATGCCCTCTCCCATCCTCCTGTGTCATGTCATGTGAGCAGTGACTGGGGGAGGTGCCCAGGGGGGTCCACCCACCTCCACGCTTTCCAGGGACGGCGAGCGGCAGAGCTGGCTCCTCACACTGGGTCTGACCGGCTGCTTCAGTAAACCTGGGGCTCCACCTGCAGCGCCACAGGGCTCGGGCTGGCTCCGACGGCCGGACCACTTAGAGCCGCTCACGTCCTTTGAGGGCACAGCCCGGGAGACAACTGGAAAGACAATGGGAGGTGTGTGAGGCTCTTTAAAATAGACTCTGGGCCCACTTGTGCTTACGAAGATGCACATTCAGAGATGCGATGTGGCTCTCGGGGACAGACAGAGAAAATGTCAGAAGAACACAGGGAAGGGCCAACGTGGGGCCGGGGCTGAGACAGCTAGGCTCGGAGAAGGACTTTCCATCCTAAACGCTCGGTGTTGCTTCAGTGTTTCCAAGCAAAATATGCTTTTGCTATGTGATAGAAAACTAATTCAAAAATCTAGATTTTTATACAAAGAAATAACCTCACAACAATCCAAGTTCTCTAGAGACCAGAAGGTCATTTCCCACCCGCCTGACCCCACCTCACTACAGCACCCCACCTGGACAGGACACAGAGGCAAGGACCTCAGCACAGCCAGGCAGGCTCAGACTCGCATGGGTCGAAAGTCGGGGGCAGAGGCAGGTGCGGACGTCGACTAGGGATCCATGAGGCTCCCTCAAGCCCTATTACACCCCTGCACTTCCTTCTTCCCTCCTTACCTGCCCGCATCTGCGGAGCAATGGGGACTCTGCAAGCAGAGAAGAAACGACTCTGCATCTGCAGGAATCTGAGTGGCCAGACAGACTGGGGAGTGGAGGTGCGGCCTGGGCTGTGACCAGGAGAGAACGCGGGTTCGAAGGGAAGCACCCAGAAGGGGCCAGTTGGAGAGAAAGGCAAAGGGTCCCAGGAAGCAAGGCCAGGCCAGGAAAAGAGACCGTTACACACAGGTGGGTCATGGTCCCAGGGACTAACTACCACCTTGTCTCTCTCCTCCTCACCCGAAAGTGGCCCGCAGCCCCTGACCTTGGGAGCATCAGAGGAGGAGGCTGGGTCCAACCAGGCCTCCAGGAGAAACAGTGATGCCAGAGACGCACAGAAACTGAGGACAAGGCAGGAGTCTTGGGAAGAAGATGCTGAGTTCCATGTCACAGAGGACATCTAGGGCAGGATGACCATGTTACCGGACCCTGTGAGGTTATCATGGGCAGGGTCCGGCCCTGTACACTCTCCCCACGTGGGAACTCCTGGGGCGGCTGGAGAAGAGGGAGTATTCCCACTGACAGGGAGCAAACAGAAGGCTTGAGCACCCCATGCAGGGAGCAGGGGCCTGCATGCAGGTTCTCCACCTGCTCTGGTTTCTGTCTACACACAGGCTGTCGCTGCTTTCTGAGCGGGGAACGGCGGGAAGAGAAAGGCCATGGCAGTTGGGAGTGGGCAGCAGGGACACACTCGGGAAACCAGGTGTGCCTGACAGCATGCGGAGCCCCACCTGGGGCTCAGCAACTCGCCGCTCACTGGAGGTCGTGACCCAGCACCACGTCTACACCCTTGCCCTGAATGGGCTCCTGCCTCTACCCTCCTGAGACCCCCTGGTCTGTGTCTGGAGGCCCACATCCCCTTGAAATGGTACCCCTTTCTTCACCGTTTCCGCTGCTCAGCACTTTCCCCAGAGCAACGAGACGCCCAGAAATCACACACATTAGGACCAATTCATAAATGTTCTCCCAAAGTGTCAAGTCCTCCCTCCACCAGGGGGAAATGAGTCTCCAGGAACGTGTCCACGTGACAAATCAGGCCAGGAGGGGGCAGCGTCTCACCACCCACAGAGCACAGAGCTGTGGCCTCTCAGTGGGAACCTCTGGGGGTCATCGCCAGTCCCCACCCGCTGCCCAGACGGCCGGCAGGCCACAAGGTCAACCGAGCCTTGTGCCTCCTGTGTGTGCATATTTATTCATAGGAGCAGAATGCTCTCAGCACGCAGAGAGGCATGGCCAAAAGATTAAACAAGCAAAAATTACAAAAAAACCTTTTTTGGTTACGTGTTGTGTGATGGCCTTCACTGAAGGAGCAGAACGACTGAGAAGCAGAAATGTTCTTCAAAACCCCAGCCATTTGGCCCCAGGTGCCATGCACCTTCCTGGAGCATCAAAGCGTGTGTTTCCAATCGTGGCATGAGTCGCTGGGAAGGACCAGCAGGCAGATTAGAAAGCCGGAGAGATGGATGCTGTGGATTGGCCGGGGAGGCAGGGATGAAGTCCATGGGGGAGACCGGGAGGGTGGCCCGCATGGGAAGCACACAGCCCCGGAGGGCGGGGGCAGGGCTCCCTGGGCTCTCACAACAGGGGCCGCCCGTGAGCACCAGCCCTGGCCGAGCCTCCTCAGGCAGGCCTATGACTGACCCCCCCACTGACTGGGTAATTGAGGAAAGTCTGAAAATTGAAAGAAGAGAAAAACAACACAAAACAAAACGGGGGTTGGCAGAGAAAAGCACCAGTCACGAAGAGGACACAAGTTGAGGACTCACAGGAGTTCCAGCACAGAAAAGGGAGCGATGACACGGGCGTGGCCTTTCTCAGGCACCTTCATGCCCAGGGTCACACGATCACACCCCAAGTCGGGAAAGCCAAGTGGCCTTCTTCCCACCTCGGGGAAGAGGAACCTGAGACAAAGCAACCAATGACCGGACCCTTCAGGTCCCAGGGAGGCCAGGTGACAAGCTGGCTCCTCACCCTGGTCACACTCCTCCTCTGGGCAGACTCCCTCTGAGCCTGCACCCCACCCTGTCACGCCCCAACCCCTTATCAGACAACTCCCCCGTCAGGCTCCTCCCCCTGGTCAGACTCCACCACTGTATCAGGCTCCTCCCTTGGGCAGACTCCACCCCCTTATCAGACTCCACCCCTGTTCTGACTCCGCCCCCTTATCAGACTCCTGCCCCATCAGCCTCCTCTCCCCCAGGTCACAGCTCCCACGTGGCTCCAACAGCAGGCTGTGGGACACCAACAGATTTCAGCCTCAGGGGAGGCCACAAGTGCTTCCCCAAGGGCCTAGCTCCAGATGAGAAAACCTCACCTGAGTAATGGGTACGATCAGCCACAGGATTTCAGGGGTAGGGGTTGCTGGGGGGCTCACTGGAATCTACATGAAAGGTACATAAGCCCCAAACCTCCCAACGGAACCTGCTGCCCCAGTCATGCACCTGCTCCTGACCAAGGTCCCTCCCGGGGTGTGGAAGCAGACCAGGGGCCTATGCGGGTCAGACACCTTGAACTCCTGCCCCGTGGGGGAGGGAGAGACCCGCTGGCCACTGCACTCTCCCTCCCAGTACTCCTCACATGCAGCCTCGACTGGTCATCCGGCCAGAGCACGGCAGGCGCTGCCAGCCAAGGAGTTGGCCCATCTTCTAAGGAGCACGTCCGCCATCACCTTCCCACTGGACCCATAGGCCACACCTCAAAGCAGGCCTCCCTCCAGAATTCTCCCTCCACGTGCTGACAAGTATCACAGACCTTCTTCACTTGTTTTGAAATCTTACCTGTGTGCCACGGATCCCACTGGAAACCAGGATTTTAACAAGTCCCAAGAGCACAGAGCACTATTGTCTTAGACAGGCGGAGGGCTGCCTCAGCTGGTGGCATCCTGCTTGCTCCACCAGCCTCCCAGCCTGGCCAGCACCTTACACCTGCAGCGCCCTTGGGAAGAACAAATTCTCCCATCTCTCCACACCCACTTTATCTTGTCTACACCGTTCACTGTAATTTCAGCACTAGATAGTACTTGACATGTGTGAGATTGTGACTTAAATATGAATTTGGTCTTCCTCCCATCCATTGCACAGCTTCTAAAACCCTCGAATTTCCTAAGTGATGAGAGCAACCACACCCAAGTTTATGCTGATAAGGTGACTTTGAGAACCACACCTTGAGATGGGCTGGTTGCCAGGGAAACCAAGGATGAGATTCGAGGTTGGAACTTTCAGCCCTACCCCTGACTTCTAGAGAGCTCAAAGGCTGGATGTTGAATTCAATCACTGATGCCCCATCATTGGATCAGTCATGACTGTGTAACGAAACCTCCATAAACCCCAAAAGGATGGCATTCAGAGAATTTCTGGGTTGGTGAACACGGGGAGACCGGGGAAGAGTGAGCCCTGGAGAGGGCGTGGGGGCTCTAGCCTCTGCCCACAGCCCATGCACCTCTCACCGTGAGTTACATCCTTTGCAATAAACTGCTGATCCAGTAATGGGTTTCTCTGAGCTGCTCTATCAAATTAATTGAACCTGAGGAGGCCGTGGGCACCTCTGATCTTTAGCAGTGGGTCAGAAGCAAAGCGGACAAGCTGGACTTGAGATTGTTGTTTGAAGGCATTGCTGTCTTAGCCTGTGGGGTCTGCAGCTGTGTCCAGGGGCATGGTGTCAGAATGGAGTTGAACTGCAGAACTCCCAGATGGTGTTGCAAAATGGCCTGGTGTGGGGGAAACGACAGAGATCTAGTGACCAGAAGTGCCAGGGTATTCAGAGGATTTTGTGCAGTGCAGACGAAAACACGAGAGTTTTCCCCTTGCAGAACCATTTCACAAATAAGGAAGCCAAAGAAGAAAAAAACCCAGGTGCAGCAGTCCATGGTCCCAGTCCATGCGGCTGGGGATCATAGACCTGCTGCATTGTTCAGGTACAACATCATATTCCAGAAGTCACAGAATCACGCAAAGAGAAGTAAAGAAGGCCATGAAGGCCTCTTACCTGACTTCAAAGACCCACTGTCTTCATCTGAGGAGGCAAGACCAGCCTGTGATGACAACACAGCCACAAAACCGTCCTTAATTCCTCGAAGTTAACCTGTGAATTTGAGAAAAGTGGTCAACACAGCTTTCGACAGGCCACATAGATAACACACTGGCCTTTGGGGATTTCTCAGATGGAAGATTCTTATATTGCCTTCAGCACTGACGACATTTATTTCTTCAAATATTTACTTAAGGTTTTAAAATCCTGAAGATATAGTGAGGCAGTTAAGAGTGAATCATAAGCCATTCACCAAAAAACACTATCAAGAACTCCATAAAAGGAAATTAGATAGCATAGATAGAAAACAGTGCAGAAAAGAGGCGTCTGATGACCACAAACATTAGCTCATAAAGAAATATCCATGCCTTCACTACCCACCAAGAAAGAGAACATGCCAGCACCTAGGCTAGTCCTCCACCAAGGTTCCTTTCCTGATTAAATCCCTCGCCCCTACACCGGGGGGAAAAAAGCTCTGAACACTCACACATATGTCCTAAGAGTTTCTCTGGAGTATACGCACCTAAGAATGGGATTGCTGGCTCACAGAATATACATTTATATCCTCTTGGAAAATTGAATCTTCTGTCACTATACAATGCTGACCCCCTTCAGTTCACTAATGCTTTTTACCCTAGAGACTAGCTTTCTTATGGAGCTTAAAAGTTTCACATCAACCAGTTTCACCCTCTTCAGGGACAACACAAAGCCTGTCTGATAATCTGTGCCTGGTTATCATTTATTTGAATTCCTTACAAATTATTTTTGTTTTATATAGCCAAGGCTCATTTAAAATTATTCAAATATTTGCCACTTTGTTTTTCCTTTCTTCCTTCATTTCCTACCTTCTGCCTGGGATAAGTTTCCATCTATCTGAAATAGATCTTTGAGACTTACGTTTTGCTTAAGCATGCTGGTGTTAAGTTCTTTTAGTGTGATTGTCTAAAACATTTTCATTTCACTTTGATTCTTTTTTCAGCAAAAACATAATTTATTAAAAGAATACCGGAAATGATCCAGATGTACTTAAAGAAAATGGGTAAATAAACTGTGACTCAGTCAGACAATGAAAGACGACAACAGGGGAAACAAAAGCACTGACAGAGACAGTGCTTGGACACTGACCTGCACTCTCTGAACACAGACTGCAGACATGATACTGAGTAAGAGAACCAGAGTATGCACTGAGCATGTGCTGTGTGTATGTCCACCTGTAGGAAGTTCAGAAACAGGCAAACAAATCTCTGCTGTTCTCATCAAGACAGTGGCAACTGCTGGAGCCAGAGGGACCCCAGGGGCACCTGAGGAGGGATGCAAGATGCTGGGGCCCAGGGCCGCTTGCAATGCATGTTCACTGAGCTGCACACTTCCCAACTCTTTTCTCTGCCTGTGCTTCACCTGACCTCACACAGAAAGAAATCAACGCAGGAGATACTTGTAGGTCAAAATGTCACCAGTATGTGCTAGAGAAGCAGGCCTGGGGCTCTAGTTCCAAGCATGCTTCCCACACCTGGCACAGAACTTGAATGACCACATTTCTACTGCTGCCTCTGAACACTAAATGCAGCTGTTGGCTGTGGAACGTCTCTGCCTGGGTTATACACTATCAGAGTTGAAGGTGGACTACTTATATGTGTGTTTATCTTCTGGCTCCCCACCTAGCATGTGGTCTCACGGCTGACACATTGTAAATACTCAACAAATGTCTACTGGATGTGCTGGTCTCTATATCCTTCAAAACTGAGCAGAATTCACCTTCTCAAGGGGACATTCTTTCACCTTTTTTCTTTTTTTTTTTTTTAGTTGTTACCTATTTTCTTTAAAAAAAAAAAAATCTATTTCTTTTTGGCTGTGCTGGGTCTTCGTTGCTGCAGGCTTTCTCTATTTGTGGCGAGTGGGGACTACTCTTCCTTGTGCTGTATGGACTGACCATTCTAGTAGCCCTCACTGGAAGGTGGGCGTGAATCTGCTAAACTGCTAGTATGACGATGTCTCAAACTTCTTTGTTATGATGATGCATCAATTTCATCCGGTGGATCTATTAATTTATTGTTGTTCAGTCATAAGTCCTGTCCAACTTTTGGCAACCCCATGAACTGCAACACACCAGGCCTCCCCTGTCCCGCACCATCTCCCAGAGTGTTCCAAAGTTCATGTCATATCGGTGATGCCATCCAAGCATCTCATTCTCTGTTGTCCCCTTCTCCTCCCTAGCCTTAATCTTTCCCAGCATCAGAGTCTTTTCCAATGAGCTGGCTCTTCCCATCAGTGGCCAGAGTACTGGAGCTTCAGCTTCAGCGTCAGTCCTTCCAGTGACTACTCCAGGTTGATTTCCTTTAGGATTGACTGGTTTGATCTCCTTTTGACTCAAAAATCTTCTTCAGCACCACAGTTCAAAACCATCAATTCTTTGGCACTTAGCCTTCTTTATGATCCAACTCTCACATCCTTACATGACTGCTGGAAAAACCACTGCTTTGACTATATGGACCTTAACTAATCTCATATTGAAAAGGCTGTGTCCAGACTTTTGCCATGTGGATCAATATTCTTGCATAGCTTTCATTTCACAGAGATATTCTATTGCTTTCATTTTACCTTCTGAGCTTCTACATGTGGTCTAGCATATAATAAGTGCTCAAAAATACTTCTTGAGGGACTTCCCTGGTAGTCCAGTGGCTAAGACTCCAAGCTCCCAATGCAGGGGACCCAGCTCCACTGCTGGTCACGGAACGAGATCTCACATGCCACAGCTAAGAGTTCGAACGCCCCAACTAAAGATCCCGCATGTTGCAGGGAAGGCTGCTGAAGCTAAATAAGTAAATATTAGAATACAACAACAACAACAAAAACCTTGACTACATGGGAGCAGAATGAAATGGCCATTTTGTTTGATCCAATCTCAGATTTCTTTTGTGTCTTTGATAATACTTATCAGCTTTCCTTTGAGCCATCAAACAGGTGGGGATTTGGGAATTCTCTGGTGGTCCAGTGGCTAGGACTCTGCACTCTCACAGCCAAGAGCCCAGCTTCAATCCCTGGTTGGGGAACTAAGATCCCACAAGCTGTGTAGAGTTAACGGCAAAACAAAAAACAAAAAAACAGCAGGGAATCTGATGGCTGAGTGCGCTGCTGTTTTAACTGATACCATTTGACTGTGTTTGTGTGTCCTCTCCCATCACAGCTCACAAAAGGACAAAGGGCCAGGATAAAAAACATCAAGGAAACCAGATAACCTGTTTATACTGATTTAACCAGTGCTGATTTTCACAAATGTGCCTTTTACTTACCTAGCCCTCAAATAAAATTCCAGGTGATATCAAGAGGGGCTATGACATGAGCGATCAAAATCACACCCGATTTTTTTTTTTTTCTGGCCACACCACGCATGGCATTGGCATCTTAGTTCACCAGCCAGGGATGGAACAAGTTCCCCCTGCAGTGGAAGCATGGTGACTTAACCACTGGACCACGAGGGGAGTTCCCACACCCGGGTCTGAAGTCCATAAAGAAAAAGCAGTAGAGGGAAAGTGACCGAGCCGGCTGGGGCGGGTGTGTGAGGCAGAGCCCTCCTCACCCCAGGAGCAGCTCTGCTGGCAGCACCTGCCACGCGGGCTCTGGGGGAAGAAACAGGAGGCAGACGCACCTCGAAGCTCCCTGGGGCCAGCAGGGAGGGGTTTTAGGTGGTTCTTCATTTGTTTCTGCCCAAGAACCAACTCAGGAATCTTTCCAGGCTAGATTTTTTTTCTCATTCAAAATGAGACCACTTTTATTGAATTCTGTGGGGGGAAAGATACTCTTCCTTCAAAGGGAAGATGACCAACACAACTATAGGCACTGCTTTTTTGTTTCCAGTTTGTTTTTTTGTTTGTTTTTTTCCCAGACTGTGGGATCTTAATTTCCAACCCAGGGACTGAACAGGGCCCCTGGCAGTGAAAGCCCAGATCCCTAATGACGGGCCCACCAGGGAGTTCCCAGGCCCTGTTTTAAATGAACGCGTGCACCTCCCTGGGGTCTAGTGGTTAAGAATCCACCGCCACGTTCAAGTCACGTTCAAATGGAGGAAGAAGTCTGAAGTCAAATGTTAAGAAGGAGAACAACACATCTGTGATTTTCTTCAAACTTTCCATTTAAGGAAAAGACAGAAAGGTGAGAAAATTTACACACAAGAAACAGTGTCCCAGCAAGTTTCAATTCTGAAGATGTTTAGCCAGAGGGATTCTCTCCTAAGTGTGAGTTTCCGAACTATATCCCATAGACGGGGAAGGTCCCACAGGGGTCACTGCAGGGATGGGGAACAGAGAAGTCACAGCTGCGGGGCCTCTGGCCGCTCTTCAGCTACAAGGCTCTATGCTTGTCTCCGTTTTATGTTACACGGTTCCCTGCAGGAGTTTTCTTTTTTAAAAGAAAGGTTCCTTTCTTTGGGAAAAAAAAGAATCTTTTTGTAAGGTATGAGAGTCATTGATTTAGTCAAAGTTCTAGTTCTACAAAAGAAGTCACAAAGGCCATGTCCTTCTGACTGAGTCCAGAATCCTAGGACAGCTACTTTCTCAGATTAAGAAAAAAACACATAGATTTTAAACTATAATATAGACAAAATGAACATGTAAAACCTTGTTATCCAGTGCAATAATGCTTGTGTGACATGACTTTCAAAGTAAATTATGTGTTTTCAATTCATGAACAAGAATAAATCAATATCAAATTCCTATTTGTCACAGTCGATATAGTTAATTTAGAAAACATACATATTTTTTAAACAGAGGACAGGGAACTTGAAGGAGAGAATCTTAAGTAGAATCAAGCAGGACAAACTTAGGAAAACTTACCAGGATATCTTATTACTCATTTTTCTTAGGGTGCCCTCTAGCAGTGATTATCTAGTTAGTTTTCACTTCCTACTAATCTCAGGAACTGGCTCTATAAAAATTAGGCTTCAGACACAAATTAATGGACTAAATATATTTTCTGTGATTCTAGCTTTTGACTTACTTGTCTAGTTTCTTTTCCAAGGACTTTCTAACTTTTAGTTCCTCTAGGTAGTGTTGCTTATATTTTTCCAACTTTGCTTTATTAGAATCTTCAAAAGATTGCATCTTGGAGAGTTCAGATCCCAAGTCTTTAATTCTGAGTTCCATCTGACTTCTTAAGGAAGCAATAGGCTCCTCTTGGGACTGCTGTCAATTTTCTTCAGATGCTGCTTGTATCTAAGTCAAATTTAAAAAGATACTTTTGTTAATGATTATAACCTGAATAATATTTGTTCCATTTAGTTTTGAATCAGTAATTCAGACGGCAATTTTAAATGCGAAAATCAGAAAATCGGAACTTGAAAATAATCACCGTCAATGTGACATGAATTAAATCTGAATTATAAAATTAATGTGGACTCAATGTTATAGTAGTTATAGTAGTCTCCTGCATTGCAGGCGGATTCTTTACCAACTGGGCGATCAGGGAAGCCCCTATTAAAACATCACTAAAGCAAACTGCTGTTGTCATAAGCCCATATATTTATCACTACCCCTCCCCCCCCACTCCATGCTTTCCTGTCTCTTGAAATGTTCCCTGCAGATCAACTTGACAATCCAAACACGGTAATACTTTCAAGTTTCAAGAACTATCTTTTCAAGGCCCAAGGGGTAAAACAGCACAATTCAGCCTCTTTCTCTCTGATCCTCTCTAGCACTTTTACACATACATGCACAGGTACCAAAGAAACATACACTTGTTGGGAGACTGGGACTCACACACGCCACACTACGCACGATTGTTTCTAAAATAGATAACTATCGAGGACCAACTCTATAGCACAGGGAACTCAACATTCTGTAACAGCCCATGTGGAAAAAGTGTTTTTATAAAGAGCGGATATACATATATACACGTAAGTGATTCACTTTGCTGCACCCCTGACACTAACACAATATTGTAAATCAACTGTACTCTCTAAACTTCTTCTCCTGAGAAGAACGGAAGGAACAGACACAAACATTTGGCTATAGACTGACCTGGCATTATGCAGTCATTTTTAGACTCGAAATCCAAAGTGTAGGGTAGGAAAATCAGGATATTGTCATTGCCTTCAAATTAAAAAACAATAAGCAGCCCGGTGGCGGCAGGACGCACGCACAGGCCAAGCCCACCGCTGGAGCCTCATAGCTTTCTCCAGGCGCCCCGCCGGACCCACGCGGAGGGGGCCGGGGTTCGACCTCCAGCTGCCCGCCCCTCAGGCCAGATGGTGACCGCCTGCCCTCCCGGCTCCCAGGGCCCCAATTCCGGCTCACACGCCCCCTTCGCTGAAGGCCCGGATCACAGCGCCCCGGGGCGCCGGCCTGCTACTGACAGAACCCCTTATCCGGCTCACACGCCCTCGCCCCGCCCAGGCCCGCCTCGCCGCTCACAGGCTGCCGACACACGCTTCCTGCACACACGGGCCTCTCTCCCCGCCGGCCCCGCTCCCGCTCACACGCTGCCGGCTCACGCTTCCCGCTCACACGCCCCCCTCCGGGCGCTCCCCGCCGGCCCGGCACGCCGCTCACACGCTGCCGGCTCACGCTCCCCGCGCACACGCCCCCCGGCCCCGCCGGCCCGCCTCGCCGCTCACACGCTGCCGGCTCACGCTCCCCGCTCACACGCGCCCCTCTCCCCACCCTACGCCGGCCCGCCTCGCAGCTCACACGCTGCCTGCTCACGCTCCCCGCTCACACACACCGTTCTCCCAGGCCCCCGCCGGCCCGGCTCACGCTCCCCGCTCACACGCACCCCTCTCCCCACCCCCCGCCGACCCGGCTCCCGCTCACACTCACCCCTCCGGTCGCTCCCCGCCGGCCGGCTCGCCGCACACACACGCCGGCCTCGCCCCAGTGCGCCGGGCCGCGCTCCCCACTCTCACGACCCCCGACGCCTCACGCACTACCCGGCCGCACGCCCCCCGCGCAGGCGCACGTCCGGCTCGCCGCCCACACAACCCCCGCCCCCAGGCGCCGGCCGGTGCTCGCAGCTCACACGCCCCCCGAGCGCCGCCGACGCTCTCAGAGGCCCGGCCTAAGTTCTCCGCCTGGTGTCTGCGCCACGTTCTGCGAGAGGCCGTGGAGCCGGCCCTGGACCGCCCCGCGCGACCGACGGAAAGCTGCCTGAGGCGGGGCGCCGTGAGGGCGGGAGGCGGGCGGGCGCCTCCTGGGCCGCTGCTCTGGGGCTGCGCAGCCGCGAGCGGATGGCGGGCGTGCCTGTGGCTCCACTCCGTGGCTGTGGGCAGGTCGGTTTCGGCAGCTTCCCGCGCGCGCGGGCGTCGCCGCCACTTCCTCAGCGCCACGCGCTGCCCCCCGTCCTCGAAGCCGTTGTGCGCGCGGGCTCCGGTGGGCGTCTCGCCCCGGTGACGCGCGGAGAGACCGGGAGACGGGCTGCTGGAGCTCAGGTGAGAGTTACACCGGGGAGGTGGGGACAGCGTAGCCCGGGAGTTAGGGCCGCGCCCTGAGGGCTGCGGTGAGGGTAGCCCCACCGGGGAGCCGGCCCTGCAAGCACCCTCCCCTCCCCGCCGGGGAAGGGCGGGCAGCAACCGGGCTCTGGAGCCTGAGGTTCGCTCTTCACTCACAAGGCATTTCAGAGAAGCCATGGGATTACACTGTGTTTAGATAGCTGTCGCAGCGCTTATGGCTCACCTGGTCAAGAATCTGCCTGCAATGTGGGAGACCCGGATTCAATCCCTGGGTTGGGAAGATCCCCTGGAGAAGGGAAAGGCTACTCACTCCACTATTCTGGCATGGACTGTCCCAAAGAGTCAGACTTTGCAACAAGTCAGAGTGAGCAACTTTCACTTCACTAATTAAGGTGCTTCCCCACGGATGACTGGGCTTCCCTCATAGCTCAGTCGGTAAAGAATCTGCCTGCAGTGCAGGAGACCCGGGTTCGATTCTTTGGTTGGGAAGCTCCTCTGGAAAAGGAAATGGCTACGCACTCCAGTATTCCTGCCAGGAGAATCCCATGGAGAGAGGAACCTGGCGGTCTACAGGCTTGCAAGAGTCGGACACGATTTAGGGACGAAACCACCACGTAGCACTTTGGGGAACGGATCGGATAGAAGAAAGACTGGTTCTCAGTGGGTTAGAATAGACAGCAGGAGAGATGGATGTGGTCAACAGCCCGGTCGGGGGTCGCTGAACACCGTGTCCTGAGACGACAGGTCTTGTAGGTACAAGGACAGGGGTGGAGGTGAGAGGAGTAGCCGAGGAGGGGAGGGACCGCGTCTCTGGAGGCTTCTCTCAGGTAGCAGAGTAAACATCTGGCAGTCAGCAGGAAGAGCCTTTGGGTAAGGTGAGTCTTGTTTTGAACATCCAAGAGCACTTAGTCTGACACTTGGGCCATTTAACAGACGGGGAAGCCGAGCCACTGGAATTACGCATCAGGTTAAAGGGCTTGTCTGAACTTGCAGCTGTTGGAAGCAGAGCCCCAACTCCAACAGTCTTCTTCGGTTGCAGTCTGTTATTCTTGCAACTTCAGGCAGCTACCTTATCTGCAAAGTTAGGAGACCACAGTGGGAGGTTCCCTGGAGACGTAGAACTCAGAGGGGTGGTTGTTCAGTCCCTAAGTCATGCCCCAGTCTTTATGGCCGAATGTACTGAGGCACGACGCCAGGCTTCCCTGTTCTTCCCTGTCTCTCTGAGTTTGCTCAAATTCATGTCCATTGGGTCAGTGATGTCATCCAACCATCTCACCCTCTGTAGCCCCCTTCTCCTTCGTCATTTCGTGAATCTTTCCCAGCGTCAGGGTCTTTTCCAATGAGTCAGGTCTTTACATCAGTTGGCCAAAGTATTGGAGCTTCAGCATCAGCATCAGTCCTTCCAAGGGATATTCAGGGTTGATTTCCTTTAGGATTGGCTGGATTGATTTCCTTGCTGTCCAAGGGACTCTCAAGAGTCTTCTCTAACAAAAGCATCAATTCTTCGGTGCTCAGCCATTATGGTCCAACTCTCATATCCGTACATGACTCCTGGAGAAATCATAGCTTTGACTATAGGGACTTTTGTCTGCAAAGTGGTATCTCTGCTTTTTAAAACGCTCTCTAGGCGTGTCATAGCTTTTCTTCCAAGGAGCCAGGGTCTTTCAATTTCATTGCTGCTGTCACCATCCACAATGACTTAGGAGCCCAAGAAAATAAATTCTGCCACTGGTTTCATTTTTCCCCCATCTATTTGCCGTGAAGTGATGGGACTGAATACCATGATCTTAGTTTTTGAATGCTGAGTTTTAAGCCAGATGCTTGAGAGAGGTGGAGGCTTTCCAATAAGTCCCCACTAGGGTGGGAAGACTAGATCACACGGGGAGAAAGGAGCGCAAAGGCGCAGACACTGCCCACAGGTGCTGGCTTTTCAGCCTGTGAGTCCAACTGTCTGTTTTGCTCAGACTTGGAGTGTTGGTGTCCCACTTTGGGAAGTGGCAGGGTGGAGGGGGGAAATCAAGGGTGAACTTACAAGTGTAAAATCACTGGCTTTTCTGGGTCTTAGAGGGCATCAGTGCACCTTTTCTTGCAGTCCTGGCTGCCTTTGGGGGCTGGCCACTGGGAGAGCTGAGCTGGGTTAGACTAAGAATTGGTCTTGATCTGATTGACCCCTCACACCCTGGACCCACACATGCTTTCAAGAATCATGCCTCCGTGGCAGCAGATGGTAGCTGGTTGAGAGCAGGGACTCTGCCTTTTTCATTCCAAAATTTCTTATGGTTAGGTGCTGTGTTTGGCAGATTGGAATGATGCCCTTTGTGTCTGCAGAACTGATAACCATTTGAGTCTTTAGGAGAATTATCTTGAGTTCCCAGGGGCTTACAGCTGGTGGTGGGAGCACAAAATGATGCAATTCCCAGTGTGAATTTTAACAGTTTAAATCTTAAAAAAATAAATAAAAATTCAGATCTGGCAACTCGGTTGTATCTTTACAAGTTTATTTCATACTTGTCTTTTGTATACATGCTGATCTAATCGTGCAAGAGTTTCAGCTGTCCCATAAAATAATATTTGTGATAAAAGGAATATTTAATTGAATTCTAGTAAAGCAGACTTTTCCATGATATCTTTTTATCCAGTTGATGAAAGAGTCGGTAGAAGGCAAGCTTTCATTTTTCATTAGAAATCATTTCTTACATTGAAGCTGCATTAAATAGTGTAATTTTGTAGTTATACCCGTAGTGCTAAAGCAGTTTTTTTTGCTGATGCATTTATTTTGACTCGATAACAGTAAATGGGTTGCTTATCGTGGTTTTGTTTCGAGATTTTTTTTTCTTTTGGTTGTCATTGTCACGCATTATTGGGTGTTTTTTTTTTTTTTGGTAAAATTTTTATTTGAAATATAGTTTATTTACAGTGTTTCAGGTGTAGGTGTTGCTGGTTGACAGACATTGTGTAGCATTTATGAATTTTATAATTCTCCTGTTTTTATCCTTCCAAGGGAAGTTTTTTTTAGAAATTTGCCAAAGTAGATAGCAGAAAAACTCCTTTGACCTTTCTGTTTTCTATCCTAGCAGTGTGTAGGGTTTTTTTGGTGGGTGGTGGGTAGTAACCTTTTAAGATCCTTTTCCGATAATGAGTATTTTACCTGCTTTTGTCGTGTGTTATTACGTCTGTAGTCTATTAGCTTTTTGTCATTAGTTTTATTGAGGTATAATTTATGTACAACACAGTACACATTTTACTAGAGTTTTGACAAATGTATACAATCCTTGTAACCAGCAACCCAACCAAGATGTCTGCCATCCCAAGGACTCCCTTTTCTCTTTTGCAGCACTGGCTACCTCCCACCTGCAGCCTGAGGCAGCCAAGGATTTTCTTTCCCCTACAGATTATATTTGTCTTTTTTATTGTATTTCTGGAGTCAGCATGCCAGCAATTGCAAACTTTTCTGTGCAGGGCCAGTTAGAACATACAGTGTGTACTCCTTTCTGTCTGACTTCTCACTATGGTGTCTTTAAGATTATCCTCAATGACTGTGTTGATTGTGTATTTTGTTAGTAAGTCATCCCTTTTTATTGTTTTTAATTGTGGTTAACGATGCAAAACTTAAATGTTGCCATTTCTAACCATTCTTCTGTGTCCACTTCAGTGGCATTAATTCTATTCACATTGTTGTGCAACCATCACCTCTATTTCCAAAGCTTTCTCATAACCCTAAATGAACTCTATAGCTTTTAAGCAGTAACTACCCACTCTTCTACCCCCTCAGCCTGGTAGCCTCTAATCTACTTTGTTTCTATGAGTTTGCCCATTCTAGACATTTCAGATAATTTGCATCATACCATATTTGTCCTTTTGTGTCTGGCTTATTTCACTAAGCAGTGTTTTCAAAGTTCATGTTGTTGTATGTATCAGCACATTTTTTTTTTTTTTGGACTGAGCAATATTCCATTGAATAGACATACTTTGTATGAACATAGGTGTTCAGTTCTCTTGAGTGTATACCTAGAAGAGGAATTGCTGGATAATGTGGGAATTCGAAATTTGACTTTTGTGGACCCACAAGACTTTTTCTACAGGGCTGTACCATTTTACATTCCTACCTGCATTAGACAAGGGTTCCAGTTTCTCCCCATCCTCTACAACACTTGTCATTATAGCCATGTTAGGAGGTGTGGAAGGACTATTGGTTTTTCATAAGGTACATGAGCATAGAGTATTGCTACAAACTTGGTGGGTGAATGAGGGAGTGTAATTTTATATGTTCCAGCAGGAAGGACGGAGGCAAATTCTGGAGGAGATGAAAGTTTTATGCGAGCAAACCCTACCTGATATGTAAGTTGGTCAGTTGATATTCTAAAACAGTTTAAGAAATATGATATTGATGTCAGATCATCTTAACATTAGTTTTGAGATATGTTTTCTTTTTTTTAATTCTCTGTGAGCCTGATCATACCCTAGCTATACAGAAGTAGAAGGATTTGTGTTAATGATTGTTATGTCTCCAGGAACCAAATACTGCTTGGCACATGGTAGGGGTTCAATAAATACTTCTTGTTTGACTGGTATGACTTGAGCGGAATTAGGGTGGATCCAAGAGAGATGACACAAGAGCAAGTAAGAGACCTGACGAGTGAAGTGTCTTGTTTCCGCTGCTTGTTTTCATCAGGTGAGGCCTTAGTGGGTTTAAAGGAAGAACAGGCAGTTTGCAAATTTAGCAGGAGTAGCAGTGACTTCGAAAGCTTGAGTGAAGTGGGCTGGGAACTCGTGCTGCAGAACACTACAGCTTGGTAGGCTAGAGGGTTCTGGAGTTGCGGACTGTTTATAGAGCCAAGCATGGGAGTGGGCACAGAGACTTCACAGACTTCAGAGGACCTGTGATTGGGTGAAGAATAAGACCCAAGACTACTGACTGCTGGAGGAAAAATGAGTTATTGAGAGCTCATCCTGCAGAGAAGTATATCTGCAACTTGAGATTTCATCCCTGGCCTTGTTCGGTAGTGTTTTCATCAGTTAGTTGGGCGCAGAAATCAGTAGCCTGCTGTTAGGGTGTGTGGAGTACACAGAACAGTAGGAACACTCTGCAGTGACTGTGTTTAAGGATAGATGCTGATGAACGAGGAATTGATGTGCGAGAGGTCTGCAGTAAATGTAAGGGAAATGGAAAGTCCTGCACTCAGGTTCCCAGGTCCTTCATTTGTTCATGCAACAGATATGCACTCAGCAGTTATGAGCTGATAAAGGGCTCTGATGTTTCCGTTGTAAACAGCAGAATCAAGAGGTTTGACCCCATGGCCCCCAACAGTGTCACGCAGAAGGCAGATGTTCAGTGCAGGTAATGCGGGTCAGAGTACGTGCCGTGAAGGAAAACACCACACTTGGAGAGAGTGTCATGCACTGAAAATATTGGTAGATTGAGAAATCCGGGAAATTCTCTCCGAGGAAGAGACTCTTCAGCTGGAGCCTGAAGACGTGGGTTTTAGCGAGGAAGTAACTGTGGGCAAAGAGCTTTCTTGTTATAGAAAAATAGTTCTGTAGGAAACATTCATATGTATTACATAAACGCGCAGCTGTGTAAGAACATTGTTACGACGTCCTGGACAGAAGCCCAGTGCCTGTTCTGCTGCAGCCAACCTCTTTCCTCTTCCTGGTGGCAGCGGCTCTCGTGAGGCTGCTGCACGCCCCCTCCCCTCCATCTGCCTGCACATTTACTGTTACGTGCTTGAATGAGAAAAACCGTAAACGCTGGAAGAGATGGAAAGCTCAGGTCTGGGGTAGGAGGACTCAACAACATGATGTGGACTGTTCTCTCCATGCACCTGTGGTTGCTTAACCTATGACAAAGAGGCAAGGATGGACAGTGTGGAAAACCCTCTTCAATAAGTGATGCTGGGAAATCTGGACAGCTGCGTAAAAGAATGAAATTAGAACATTGTCTGATATCATACACAAAAGTATACTTGAAATGCATGAAAGACCTATATGGAAACTTTTAGAGGAAAACATAGGCCAAAACTCTTTTGAGGGTATTCTCTGGCAGTCCAAGGGTTCAGACTTGGCACTTTCACTGCTGTGGGCCTGAGTTCGATCCCTGGTCAGGGAACTAAGATCCCACAAGTTGCATGGCACAGGCAAAAAAACAGCACTCTGACATAAATTGCAGAAATATCCTTTTTGATCCATGTCTTATAGTACCGAAAATAAAAGCAAAAATAAACACATGGGACTCAGTTATACTTAAAAGCTTCTGCACACCAAAGGAAACAATAAACCAAACAAAAAACTAACAGAGAGGGAAAAAATATTTGCAAAGGAAGCAACTGACAAGGGATTAATCTCCAAAATATACAAATAGCTCATGTAACTCTATGTCAAGAAAATTAAAATAACCAGAAACCCAATTTAAAAATGGGGAAAACAAATAAATAAAAATACAAAATAGAAATGAACAGAAGACTGTAATAGACAGTTCTCCATAGAATACATACAGATTTCCAGTAGGCACATGAAATGATGTTCAGCATCACAAATTATCAGAGAAATGCACGAGAGACCTGCAATGAGGTATCACATCACACTGGTCAGAATGGCCATCATCCAAAAGTCTACAAATCATAAAAGCTGGAGAGGATATAGAGAAAAGGAAACCCTCCTACATTAGTGGTAAAACTGTAAATTGGTACAACCACTATGGAGAACAGTATGGAAGTTCCTTAAAAAGATGAAAATGCAATAAAACTACTGTATGATGCAGAAGTCCCATTCTGGGGCATATATCTGGGGAAAACTAATTCAAAAAGATACACATACTCCAGTGTTCATTCCAAACTCGCTTCCCATCCAAGGTTGCTACATACCATTGAGCAGAATGGCCCGTGCTGTACAGTAGGAAAGACGATTGAGTTTTCCACCTTGGATCCATCACTTACTGTCAGAGTGGCTTTGGTGAGGCTACTTAACCTTCCCTGAGGGGAGCAGCTGCTCAGCTTCTGCTGGAGGAAGCAGGGAGGTGGGTTCCCCGCTGTCCCCTCCCCAGCAGCACATTCCTTGGCCCTGGCCCACTGGTACCTTGTCTTGTCCAGGCAGAACTGTTTAGGCCTGAGTCCTGCTCCTCTTCAGTCGAGAACCTTCATCATTAGCCTTCCTCTACTCACCATCCTGGGGTCTGGGGCCTGGTGCCCACTGCCTCCTGGCCTCCTGCCCACTCTCCAGAGCAGCCGGACCGCTCCTTTCTCTCCAGCCTTGCCTTGATTAATACCTAATGTCCACCCTTACTAGACTAGCATTCCACCTAGTGACGGCACGTCCCTGATTCTGCAGAAACAGTGATAATGTACAAATTAATAAGAGTAGTGATTGCTGCCATATGTACACTTAACAAAATGCCCCTTCACTCTATGTGATAACCTCCAACACCCACAGCTTCATAAAGTGATGCTGGGATGAGTCAATTGAGGCTGAGGGTTTAAACTTAATATTTGAGCTGGGATTTGCACACGCACAACCTGCCTGCCACCGAAATGTAACTCTTTCTGCTGCAGCCCTTGGTTTTTCTTTATCACTGTGGGGGTTAGTTGATATTAGTGCCAGATGAGTGCTAGAACAGCCTTGCTGGGTGTGACCTATCCCTCTTCCTCCCCAGGCAAACAGTCTAATTTGCAGGGTGAGATCACAGTAGACAGGAGATAGATACATGGATCCATAGACAAATGGAGAAAATAAATTGGTTGAAATATATGAGGCTCATTTTGGGGCAGAGCCAGAGTAATAATTCAAAAGGATTCCAGCATCCCGAGCTTTGCCTTATCCACATACTACTACGATCTGTCTTCTCAATGCTGAGGGCCCAGACATGGCCTTTGGGTTCTGCACTCCTACAGATGTGGTTTATTTAAGCATCTGAACGCCAGCACCCCACTTTCCTTTAGACAGATTTCTTGTGCTCTGACAGCTTCAGAAATTAACCAGGGAGCAGATGTGGACACAGAGCCCAAGCACTGCTTGGAGCTGCAGGCTGCACTTGCCTGGATCCTGGAGAAATTATTCTCCCATTCCTCAGCCTCATTCACAGGCTGAAAACAGCCCCAGGGCCCATCCCTGCCCATGATAAAGAATCCTCTCTCTCCGCCCAGCACACACCCAGGTTCAGACCTGGGCCAATTTCACCACCTTTCAGGTTGGCTGTTGCCTGTCCTCTGATTTCAGTGTTGACCATCTGGTGATGTCCATGTGTAGCGTCTTCTCTTGTGTTGTTGGAAGAGGGTGTTTGCTATGACCAGTGTGTTCTCTTGGCAAAACTCTTATTAGCTTTTGCCCTGCTTCATTCTATACTCCAAGGCCAAATTTGCCTGTTACTCCAGGTGTTTCTTGATTTCCTACTTTTGCATTCCAGTCCCCTAGAATGAAAAGGACAACTTTTTTGGGTGTTAGTTGTAAAAGGTCTTGTAGGTCTTCATAGAACCATTCGACTTCAGCTTCTTCAGCATTACTGGTTGGGGCATAGGCTTGGATCACCATGGTATTGAATGGTTTGCCTTGGAAACGAACAGAGATCATTCTGTCATTTTTGAGACGACATCCAATACTGCATCTCAGACTCTTGTTGACCATGACAAGTCTACTCCATTTCTTCTAAGGGATTCCTGCCCACAGTGGTAGATATAATGGTCATCTGAGTTAAATTCACCCATTCCTGTCCATTTTAGTTTGCTGATCCCTGTAATGTTGACGTTCACTCTTGCCATCTCCTGTTTGACCACTTCCAATTTGCCTTGATTCATGGACCTAATGAATTATCCTATGCAATATTGCTCTTTGCAGCATCGGACCTTGCTTCTATTCGGTCACATCCTCACCTGGGTATTGTTTTTGCTTTGGCTCCATCCCTTCATTCTTTCTGGAGTTATTTCTCCACTGATCTCCAGTAGCATGTTGGGCACCTACTGACCTGGGGAGTTCCTCTTTCAGTATCCTATCATTTTGCCTTTTCATACTGTTCATGGGGTTCTCAAGGCAAGAATACTGAGGTAGTTTGCCATTCCCTTCTCCAGTGGACCACATTCTGTCAGACCTCTCCACCATGACCCGTCTGTCTTGGGAGGCCCCATGTGGCATGGCTTAGTTTTATTGCGTTAGACAAGGCTGTGGTCCATGTGATCAGATGGGCTAGTTCTCTGTGACTATGGTTTCAGCGTGTTGGCCCTCTGATGCCCTCTCGCGACAACTACTGTCTTACTTGGGTGTTTTGTACCTTGGCCGTGCGGTGTCTCTTCATGGCTGCTCCAACAAAGTGCAGCCGCTGCTCCTTGCCTTGGAGGAGGAGTTTCTCCTCATGGCTGCCCCTCCTGCCCTTGAACGTGGAGTAGCTCGTCTCGGCCCTTCTGTGCCAACACAGCTGCCGCTCCTTGGACGTGGGGTTTCTCCTCTCAGTCGCCTACCCTGACCTCGGACGTGAGGTAGCTCCTCTCAGTCAGCAAACACAAGACCGGGAGCTGACTGTGGGTCAGATCATGAACTCCTTATTGCCAAATTCAGACTTAAATTGAAGAAAGTTGGGAAAAGCACTAGACCATTCAGGTATGACCTAAATCATGTTTCTTAGGATTATACAGTGGAAGTGAGAAATAGATTTAAGGGACTTGATCTGATAGACAGAGTGCCTGATGAACTATGGATGGAGGTTCATGACATTGTACAGGAGACAGGGATCAAGACCATCCCCATAGGAAAGAAATGCAAAAAAGCAAAATGGCTGTCTGAGGAGGCCTTACAAATTGCTGTGAAAAGTGAGACGTGAAAAGCAAAGGAGAAAAGGAAAGATATTCGCATTTGAATGCAGAGTTTGAAAGAATAGCAAGGAGAGATAAGAAAACTTTCCTGAGCTATCAATGCAAAGAAATAGAGGAAAATAACAGAATGGAAAAGACTTGAGATCTCTTCAAGAAAATTAGAGATACCAAGGGAACATTTCATGCAAAGATGGGTTCGATAAATGGTATGGTCCTAACAGAAGCAGAAGATATTAAGAAGAGGTGGCAAGAATACACAGAAGGACTGTACAAAAAAGATCTTCACGACCCAGATAATCACGATGGTGTGCTCTCTCACCTAGAGCCAGACATCCTGGAATGTGAAGTCAGGTGGGCCTTAGAAAGCATCACTATGAACAAAGCTAGTGGAGGTGATGGAGTTCCAGTTGAGCTGTTTCAAATCCTGAAAGATGATGCTGTGAAAAAAGTGCTGCACTCAACATGCCAGCAAATTTGGAAGACTCAGCAGTGGCCACAGGCCTGGAAAAGGTCAGTTTTCATTCCGATCCCCAAGCAAGGCAATGCCAAAGAATGTTCAAGCTAGTGCACACTGCACTCATCTCACACACTAGTAAAGTAACGCTCAAAATTCTCAAAGCCGGGCTTCAGCAATACGTGAGCTGTGAACTTCCAGATGTTCAAACTAGTTTTGGAAAAGGCAGAGGAAGCAAAGATCAAGTTGCCAACATCTGCTGGATCATAGAAAAAGCAAGAGAGTTCCCGAAAAACATCTATTTCTGCTTTATTGACTATGCCAAAGCCTTTGACTGTGTGGATCACAATCAACTGTGGAAAATTCTGAAAGAGACGGGAATAGCAGACCATCTGCCCTGCCTCTTGAGAAACCTATATGCAGGTCAGGAAGCAATAGTTAGAACTGAACATGTACCAACAGACTGGTTCCAGACAGGAAAAGGAGTACGTCAAGGCTGTATATTGTCACCCTGCTTATTTACCGTATATGCAGAGTGCATCATGAGAAACGCTGGGCTGGAAGAAGCACAAGCTGGAATGCCGGGAGAATTATCAATAACCTCAGATATGCAGATGACACCACCCTTATGGCAGAAAGTGAAGAGGAACTAAAAAGCCTGTTGATGAAAGTGAAAGAGAAGAATGAAAAAGTTGGCTTAAAGCTCAACATTCAGAAAACTAAGATAATGGCATCTTGTCCCATCACTTCATGGGAAATAGATGGAGAAACAGTGGAAACAGTGGCAGACTTTATTTTATTGGGTTCCAAAATCACTGCAGGTGGTGACTGCAGCCATGAAATTAAATGACATTCACTGCTTGGAAGGAAAGTTATGACCAACATAGATAGTATATTAAAATCAAAGACATTACTTTGCCAAGAGAGGTCCAGCTAGTCAAGGCTATGGCTTTTCCAGTGGTCATGTATGGATGTTGGACTGTGAAGTTGGACTGTGAAGAAAGCTGAGCGCCAAAAAATTGATGGTTTTGAACTGTGGTGTTGGAGAAGACTCTTGAGAGTCCCTTGGACTGCAAGGAGATCCAACCAGTTCATCCTAAAGGCGGTCAGTCCTGGGTGTTTCTTGGAAGGACTGATGCTAAAGCTGAAACTCCAGTACTTTGGCCACCTCATGCGAAGAGTTGACTGTTTGAAAAAGACCCTGATGCTGGGAGGGATTGGGGGCAGGAGGAGGAGGAGGGGACGACAGAGGATGAGATGGTTGGATGGCATCGCCGACTCAGTGGACATGAGTTTGAGTAAACTCTGGGAGTTGGTGATGGACAGGGAGGCCTGGCATTCTGCGATTCATGGGTTCTCAGAGACTTGGACATGGCTGAGCGGCTAAACTGTTGCCTGTCCTGCAGGATCAGAAATGATAGGTTTACATTACACTGTGAGTTTGGATCAGAATGTGTTCTTGAGCCAATGCGTGTTCCCTGCTTCTTCCCAGCCTCAGCAACTAGCTGGGAAGAGAAAAAAACTCATTGCTCTTTCCTGGGAGCGAGGCTGAGGCAGGTTGAACATGCGCTCCAGCTGTTCTCCACACCCAGGTTACGTTTAATCAGAGCACAGTGTCCGCCGCACAGACACAGGATAGGAGTCCCCTCACCGTGGGGAAGTGACGACAGCCCGCGACTGCATGCACCCCATCTGTGAGGACAGACACGTGACTGAGGGTCTTGAGCTCTTCTTCCCTCCAGTGAGGATCCAGCTCGTGGCCTCACCACGTGATGTTTATGCCCTGGTAACAGCACTGGCAGCTTTCTCTGAGCCTTACCACCTGGCACCCGTGACCTGAAGTGCTGAGAGCTCTCCCCCTTCCCCTGGAGGCGAGCCGTTTGATTTCGGCTCCTCTCGACTCCAGTGGCAGAGAGGAGAACAGTTCCACAGAGTGAGGGAGCAGAATCCAGGCTGTGGCGAGGAGGAGAGCGTGGGGCTGGGCAGCTCCTTCAGGGGGTTTGGTTCTGGGTTGAGCACCGTTCAGGCTGCAGGTGAAGGGGGCAGCATGGTGGAGGGAGAGGGTTTTTTGTTTAATGTACTTTGAACTGAAGGGTGTTGCTTTACAGTGCTGTACTGGTTTCTGCCAAGCATCAGCGTGAGTCCGTCTCAGGACAGAGGGCTTCTTTGTTTTTAAAGATGGCAGCCATCCTGGTCAAAGCCTCCTGGTCCCTGCTTTTCCTCCTATCAGACGCTGTTTTCCCAAGCGAGACTAGCTTCCCTGTTAGCTCAGTTGGTAAAGAATCCACCTGCAATGCAGGAGAGCCTGGTTTGATTCCTGGGTCAGGAAGATCCACAGGAGAAGGGATCAGCTACCCACTCCAGTATTCTTGGGATTCTTGGTGCTTAGCTGGTAAAGAATCTGCCTGCATTGCGAGAGACCTGGGTTCTGTCTCTGGATTGGGAAGGTCCCCTGGTGAAGGGAAAGGCTACCTACTCCAGTATTCTGGCCTAGGGAATTCCATGGACTGTATAGTCCATGGCATAGCAGAGAGTCAGACACGACTGAGTGACCATCACTTTCACTTTTCATGCTTTTTATAAATGGCCTTTATTGTATTGAGTAAATTTCTATTTTATTGAATATTTTTTATCATAAATGGATTTTGAATTTTGTCAAGTCTTTTTATGCATAGTCTTACTTTTAATTCTTACTTGAATGTTGGTAGAATTGAGCTTGAATCCATTTGATCGTAAACTTTTAACTTTGGGGAGTTTTTCTTTTTTTTTTTTAATTAATGTTTGAATCTCCTTATTTGTTACTGGAGTTTTGAGTTTTCTACTTTTGTATTCTTTCTTGTTTTAGTCTTGACACCATGTATGTTTCTCAGAATTTATCTGTTTCTTCTAAGTTTTCCAGTTTGTAATTGTTCATCAATAATAATAGTCCCTTATGATTATGCTTCTTTACTTCGGAGGTATCTGTTGTAATGTCGCTTTCCTTTCTGTGTTTATTTCAGTTTCGTCTCATTTCTTCTTACCTTAGGTAGGCTTTATTGATATTATTTGTTTCTTTCAAAAAAGGCACTTCCAGTTCTTGCACATGCACCCTGGGCACTCTGGCACACAGGCAGTGTGTTTAGAGGTGAACACATTGCTTAGCAACGTGTTGCTTAGCAACGATGGTTGCTTAGCAACGATCATTCTGGGATGCAAGATTCTAAACCGTTGAGCTTCCCAGCTGGGCGGTTGTGGCAGGACGGCTCTGGCTTACCTCTAGTGCTCCTGTTGGGTTTAGGGGCCTGTGAAGAGCCGAGGGGGAGGTGAGGTGTGTTTGGAGTCTGTAGGCTCTGCGATGAAGACTTTTGGCTTCAGGAGTAAGAAGGGCATCTCGCCCTTCGGCTCCTCCATCAGCCCGGGGAGAGACGGCAGTCATAGAATCACCTTTCAGCCGGGGTACCGCATCCGAGACAAGGACCTCGGGAAGATCCACAAGGCTGCCAGCGTGGGCAACGCAGCCAAAGTGCAGCAGGTCCTGTTGCTCGGGTAGAGTGGCCTGAATGACAAGGACAAGATGAACAGGTAAGCGGGGAGGAAGGGCCTGGCAGGGGTCCCTCCTGGGAGTCTCCCCTCCAAGGCTCTTGGACATCTTCCTGGGATCCAGCACCCCGCAGACTTGATAGGCTGCAAAAGCCGTAGCTGGTTTCGGACCCGCTTATAATTCCCCTTATAGAGCACTTTACTGGCCGTTTTAAAGTTATTTAACTGAATGTCAGTAATCACAGAACTGAACTAAAACATGAATAGCAGGCACAGGCGCCCAGGCGGGGCCCTCGCCGGCATCTCCCCTTTAAGTGAACGGGAGGGCGGCTCGCTGAGACCCAGGGAAGAGTTTAGTGGGTCTCCCGGTTCACTGACCTGAGGGAGCCCCAAAGGCCACAGTCCGGAGAGGCGGGGCGAGGGGCGGTATCAGAGAGGAGGGACGCAATGGGGAGGCCAGAGGGAACCTGAGTTTCAACTGAGAGGCGGGCCTGATGGTGAGGGCGGGGCTGTTTGTCAAGGGGGCGTGGTCAGTCCAGAGGCGGGGTTAGGGGTTGGAGCGCGACGATAGAGGACAGGGGCCAGAGAGGAGTGGCCACGGAGAGGAAAGGGGTGTGGCTAGAGTGTATCCGTGGAGGCGGGGAAGGGACCCATAGTCTATGGACGGGCTTGAATTATAGGGAGGGGCTTTAACAACGGCAGAAGAGGGGTGGAATTGAGGATGGGGTCCCGAAGAAAGGGTGCTGTGTGAAGGGGTGGGATGGGCCTGGCCTCCTTGAAGGCTTGATAATGTGTGACTGTCCTATTGTGTACTCTGTGACCCCCAAGCCCTGCATAACGCCCATTGGAGAGGGAATCTAGTGAAGAGCGGCAGTGCGTGGGTAAGGAGGGGTGGACTGGCAGACGTGGTATGCCTGGTATTTTCTGTAAATGGTGCTGACCTGGCCCTGGCCCAGCAGTGCACTGTGGGATCCACATCCAGGCTTCCCAGAAGAGACAGTGAAAGACCTCAGTTTCGCAACCCATCCAGGAATGCACTCTGCTGTGTGTCTGTAAGGGAGAACTGTGCCCTCTCTGGGCCCATTTCCCTACTGTAAAGTGGGTAACATGGGTATATGGAAGGAATCTCTGATTGTGAACTGAGACCTGAAGCAACAGAGATGTGAGGGAATGCTGTAATGGGCAGTGTCTTGAGGCTGGTACAGACTGGCATTGAGCCCAGAACTGAGCCCAGGACATGGAGAAGGGAAAGCAAATTTGCCCAGATGCTCCACAGCAGCGGCCCAGGACTAAAGCGCTGGGCAGAACATGGTGAGAAGGGGTAGGAAGAGTTGTGGTAAGGGCAACAGGGAAAAGCATGACCATGACCACCATCCTTAGGCCCTGGGCCAAGTATTTTATGTGTGGTGTCTCATTTCATACTCCACACAGCTTGGGCAGTGACAGAGTAGGACACAAAGGTCCAGAGGAGTGAAGTGACTGCCTGATTCTACACAGCCAGTTCAGTGATGGGGCCTCGGCCTCGGGGGTGTCACCTCAGAGCCCATAAGCTGTCCTGTAGGCAGTGACCTCTATCCATGTTACCCTGTGCCTGCTACCCCTCAGCCTCAGCTTGGCTGCTATAAAAGGAGACCCGCTGTGTGCTTGGCATCCACTAGGATGCAGTCAGTGCTGCTGCTCTGTCTCCATGACAGTGAAAGCCACTCACATTCAAGGAGGCTAGGTACCAAGCCCCGGGCAAATGACACAAGTGTGAGTCCTCAGCAGCCTCAGAGATGGAGACCATTGCCCCATTTCAAGGATGGCGATACTGAGGGTTTGAAAGTTCAGGTCATCTGTTCAAGGTTGAAAGGCTGAAGTGGTAGGACTGGGATGTAAGCCCATAGGTCCAAAGCCCATGTCTTTAACCCCTACACCATTCTGCCTCTTCTAATGAAGAGGCTTTCTGCTCTATTTTCTTTAGCTTACTATTAATAGAATTCCAGAATGATCCTATCCCTTGTAGCTCAGTCAGTAAAGAATTCACCTGCAATGTAGGAGACATGGGTTCAATTCCTGGGTCGGAAGGATCCCCTGGAGAAGGGACTTGCAATCCACTCCAGTATTCTTGACTAGAATATCCCATGAACAGAGGAGCCTGGTGGTTACAGTCCATGAGGTTGCAAGAGTCGGACACGACTTAGTGACTAAAGCCCCACCATGCTCAATGAATTAGCTTCTTAAAATCTTAGTCTGTGTCAGGTACTGTGTTAAGCACATCACGAATGTAAAAAAAAAAAAGAATAGCATCTATTTTTCCTCTTCTTCCTCCTCCTTTTCATTTGTTGTTATGCATGCGTTAACATGGTGTACTCATGAGTAAGAGCTCTCAAGTTCTATAGCCCTCAAGAAATCTGGAACTCCCTGGCTTTCACATTGTTTTTCTCATGTGATTTATGAAAACTCTTCTTCCCATGGATCGTCCATTGTGGATATTGGCAGTGGACAGACTTTTGAGGTTGTCGGCATCTTATTTTTAATGTACACATTTTTATACCATAATGTTACATATTACAGAAAACTGCATAGTGAGAAAAATAATCCCCATGACAGGTCAGCTTCTGGGTTAAAAATTCTTCAGATACAATGCAATATCCATTTTATATCACTGTACACTCATGTGTATATATTCCTTGCTGAAGGACCTTAGAAGACAGCTTTGAAGTCGGAAGCTGAATGTGTTCTTAAATAGGAAGATGTTTTCTTAGGATATATGGTCTTTCCATGTTTAAACTAAATAAACAGCTCGTGGTTTTAAAGATTTTGCGTTACACGTGCTGTCTTTAATTGTGATGAAATTGGAAGTTTTGTATAGTAGGCAAAGATTTGCCCTTTCTGATTTTCAAAATTTGCTTGATGACGTTTTCTATTAGTAAAGATAAATTATGTGTAGATGGTAGAGAAATAACCTGGTAACTATGAAGAGAAAAGTAACTAGATTTTTATCTCACCAAAAAGTTTCAGATGGAGTATGGATCAAACATTTGAAATACACAGGGTGAGAAAAGTACCAGAAGAAAACTGAAATTCCTATTGGTACATTTTTTGTGTACTGACAATGACCTTTTTTTTCTTGTTCTCCTGGTTACTAACCTTCATATCTTTTTAATTAGATGGTAATTGCTTTACAGTGTTGTCTTGGTTTCTGCTGTACAGCATCATAAATCAGTTGTAAGTATACACATATCCCACCCCAGAGACTTTTCTAAGAATGATTTCAAAGGCAAACACTCTGGAGTTTCCTGGGTTTCCACACCAAAAAAACAAAAACAAAAACAAAAACCAAATCTGAAAGTTGATTTAGCAACCCCCCAAATTTAAAAATCTCTGTAGAGCAAGCTGTCTGTAGGGAAGTCGGGTGAACAGACAGGGTTTATCTTTCTGGCACTCATAGGAATGTGGAACAGGTAAAAATAATTTGTCACTTTCAATTTATTTGTGAGGATTGGTATCCTGTGGCAACTTTCAGCCTTTTCAGAAGTCAAGGGAATCTTGGGAATTTCCTGGCCATCCAGTGGTTAAGACTCACTGCTCTGGGCCCAGGGTTCGATCTCTGGTGAGGGAACTAAAATCCTGCAAGCTACAAGGATATATTGTCCAACATGGGGAATATAGCTAATATTTTATAGTCAGTTTAAATGCAGTGTAGCCGTTCACAGTTGGGGATCACTGTGTTGTGACCTTTATTATAGAATAATATATAACAGGCATCATCTCTAAAGAAACTTAGACGAAAACACCTCATGGTAATTAGACCAACACGAAAAATGAGAAATGAACAAACAAAAATGCTACAATTTACAGTTGTAAAGCCTGTGAATTATAAATTACATTCCAATGTCAGAGACGTTAACGTGAGAATCTAAGCATATTGGAATCATCAAAGTACAATGTTGTCTCTAATCCTCAAAACATATCTGCAAAGGAGTTGTAATATCCTTTGACTTCATTCAGATGTTGTCCTTGTAAGATAGTAGCAATAGTAGTAACTTTGATATTGTAATCTAACAATTACCAGCTGTTACCTGTGCATGGATCTCATTTAAGCATCGCAGCGGTGTCCTGTGAGATAACGACTACTCTCTCTCCATTTTGTTGATGAGGAACTTGAGGCACAAAGAGATTGAGTGACAGCTAATAAGGGACAGAGTGAAAGTCAAATTCAAACCCAAGTTGAGCTGAATCTCAAGGTCTCGTGCGTTCTATTCAAGTAGATTGCTCTTTCATATTGTGTAAGAGGAGCTAAAGCTAATATATGCTGCTCTTTTTCCAGAAGAAAACAAAATATTTGTTTTAGAGCGATAGGAGTACCATGCTATTGCGTGTTTTCAATCACATGAATGAATGATTGTTTTGAAACAGTGACACTACAGTTTCCTAAAAACTGCTCCTGCTTTTGTAGGACTGCGCTCCACTTGGCCTGTGCCAATGGCCATCCAGCGGTGGTAGCTCTCCTCCTGGAGAGAAAATGCCTGCTTAACCTCTGTGACGATGAAAACAGGACCGCGCTGATGAAGGTATGGGGCAGCGAACCATGTCCACATGAGATGGATGTGATTTACTGAGACCAAAAGTGAATTTGTCTCACTGAAATAGAGGGAACTGGTGAAGCTTGTGGATTGTTTACTGTGAATTCCTAGTACTCACACTCTTGTTTCTTGGCACAACGCTGACAGGCCGTAGAATGCCAAGAGGAGGACTGCGCGACTCTCCTGCTGGAGCACGGCGCCGACCCGAATGTCACGGATGCCTGTGGCAATGCCGCGCTCCACCACGCGGTCCTTTGCCAGAATACATCACTGGCAGCAAAGCTGCTTTCCAACAACGCCCATATTGAAGCCAGGAACGAGGTATCGTCAGCTAACTTTATTGACCAAATGTTTGTGCAGTATTTTTTTTTAATCTACAAGTGTTTTATTTACAACAATATGTAAATAGGTAAGCTGCATAGTGCCCATGAGGCCTTGTTACCATGGAAACAATTCTAAACCTGAGTCAGGGGGCGGGGTTGAAAAAAGTCGGTGACCCCAGAAAAGACAGAGCTCTGCCTGCCAGCCACCCGTCTACCCCAGAAGGAAGGTTTTCCCATGAGAACGTGCGTGGGAGTGGGTGGTAGGCTCCGAACCCACAGGAAATGAAGGCCTCTGGGGAGGGAAGTGATGTGGGGACTGGCTGTTTACAGGGGCTCAGGGAATGTGTGCCGCTGGGGGTGGGCAGAGGAGGAAGGAGACCCAGTGCTCGTCATGGAGCTGGGTGAGTGCAAGTGGGCCTGGGAGGCAGCAGTCCTGGAGCCCTGCACTCTCCAGGAACCCTGGTTCTGAGATCCAACTAGGCAGGTCAGGTGTTGTTTGACACCCAGCAAGGGCGTTCACTTGGCTGGTGACCCCTTGGTTCACCAGGTGCACCTCGGGGTCCTCCACGCTCAGTCCCCGGAGAGCTGCTCGGCAGGGTCGCGGCTGTGCCTGGGGAGCTGCCCCTCCTGGTCTTTCTTCAGGAAGCTTGTGAAGTCCAGCCTCTGCAGCCCCGCCAGGACCTGCCCCCACTCTAACAGGTGGGCTCAGGTTTCCATGTGTGGAAGCTTCAGTCTTCCCTGAGCGAAAGTATTTTGAAGGAAGCAAATTGTCTAAGATTTCACTTTAAATCATGATATTTCTCAAGCATTAGATAGTAAAGCGTTCCTTTATGTGTTTATGGCCGGGATTTATGCTAACACTGTACTTCTTAAAGGTAAAACATTTTCCAAATATTTTCCCCCACTTAACTTTGTTTTCTTTTTTTGAATCAGTCTAAAATAACACAGTAAAGCAAAATTTGCCTCAGTAGACTTTGTCTTAAAATTCAAGCATAACGAAAGCATTTTACAACACAATAGAAATCTTGCTGCTGTTGACAGATTCCCATTTTATGAAAACTGATTTAGATAAGCACGGTTTCTCTGTCACTGCCCAAATCTCAAGAGGGCGAAGGAAAGGAAAAGGAGCGAGCAAGTGAAAAGTGCAAGTAGGCCAGAATTTTGGCAGTTGGGAAATGCCAAGAAGAGGATTTACTTATTTTAATATTTATTTATTTGTCTGTGCTGGGCTTAGTTTCAGCATATAGGATCTAGTGTCCCGACCAGGGGTCAAACCCAGGCCCCCTTTACTGGGAGCACTGAGACCCAGCCACGGGACAACCACAGAAGTCCCTAGATTTTAGTTTGTGCTTTTTATTCCTGTCAGTTTATATATTTCTGTGATTTTCAGGGATAATAATTGTTATTTCGAGAAAGACTGTGAGTGAATTGTAAACTTGCCTAGGTGCCAGTTTTAAGAAGACTCTGAGCAAAACAGACTGGCAGTGAACAGGTGGCAATTAAGTGGGAATTAAGAGAGAAGAACAAATAATTAACTGATATATTATCCTATTCTGGCAGAACCAGAACCATCCACTTAGATAAGAGTCTAGACTCTGATCTCCCATCTAGAATGTCTTGATGGGAAGGAAGGGGTTTATAAATAATGAGATCAAGTTGCCTTTTGGGTTTACTAGACCCTGTTCTAATACTGTTTACCCAGGGAAATCTACAACATTGCAGTTTTGATGACTCTTACCTCTTACACTTTTCTTTATTATTCACACCCTCACATAAGAGAAGGAATTGGTTCTGTGAGTAAGAGATGAGACTGGAGTGGTTTCTCCACTAAATCTCAGCTGTATTCTGCTGGTGATCCACAATTATTTGGGAAAACTTATTTAAAAAATGTACAAGCCTAGGCTGTTCCCTGAAGATTTTGACTGAGTAAATCGAGGAACACCTGGACGTGTGTGTTTAGAACTATTCCCTTGAGATTCTGATCCAGTCCTTGATGAATAACTATGGAGTGAACACATGTAATTTCTAAATGCACCCTTCACAAAAGAAAGTAGTCTCTGGAAGCGTTGGAGTTTGATCAGTGCTAGCTACTTCCATCAGCTCCCTCCTTTCCAACAACACTAGCCTGACTTTTTCTCTGCCCCTGTGTTTGAGACGTTAAAAGGAGTACCTTTGGCAATATCTATGGGCTGGAACGATAACTCCTTTTCCTTCCAACCACTCATCATTCAGTGACATTCCTCGAGTCTTTAGAGATTTGCTCATGACGTAGTCACTTCATCTGTAGAGTCTGACCCTTTAAGGATTTTACACCTTCTCTTATCATCCAGGTCATTAGGTCAACAGATGTTTGTCACCAACAGGGTTTTCCTGAGTGCAGTAATAGTAACTCAGTGAGCCTTTTTTGCTGTCAGCTGCAGGACAGACTGTTGCAGTGTGTCTGTTAGAATTGCTGATCCCTGGCATAAGCAGAGGAGAGCTTTAAAACCCATAAAGTTAGTAACAGTAGAGAGGGGAATTGTTTTAAGCACTTAGTTTCAGCGGGCTTAGGAACTCATTCTACGTTTGGTTAACAATCTAGAAGAATTCTAGAGATAGCTTGTAGTTTCAACAGGCAGTGGAAGCATTCTTGACTGTGATGTATGAGTCTTTTTAAAAGAATTTATGTTTAATTGAATTATGAGTCTCAGTAGGCTTATTTACTACATGTTGGGACCCACTTTTTTGTGAAACATATGATACTAAAGAAAGGAAAGGTTTCACAAAGAAATATTTGCTTTCTACCCACCTGTTTGGAAACAGCAAACATAAAACCAAAAGTGGGCAATAGACCAAATATGGCCCTTGGGTATGTTTAGTTTACCTCCACACATTGAGTCAACATTTCAAATTGACGAGGCTCGTGCAGAAGTTCAGGCTTCTCCAAGGACCAAATCTGGGCCCCCTTGAGCGAGCCCATCCTACTGTTTGGTCTGCGTGCAGAGGACAGCACTTGTGTATGGGACGTGTGTTTGGGGGTTACCGGTCTCACCTGCCTTTTTCACTTACTCAGGTCATCAGCTTTCCATCCATAAGCACTTGAGTTTCCAACTTTTGATTGATAGTTTATTTTGATAAATCTTTGAAGGTTTTAAAGACAGTCTAATCTCTAATTGATTTCATATTTTAAAAAATCTATTAAGAACGAGATTGAAACTCTCCAATTAGAAATTTTAAGTTCATTGTGGTGGTTTCGCACTGAATGACTCTCACAAACACACAGGTTATAAGAGGCAGCGCAGGGAGAGCTCGTGGAGGAGCAGCTCCTGCAGGAAATGCTGGGCGTGTGGTTATTGGTAGTTTTATGCTGCAGTCTTTAGCTAAGAGCAGGACAGCGAGAGAGACACCAGAACTCTGGGATATTGGAAGCTTCCTCCTGGTGGTCTGGAGGTAATCACATGAGAGTCATCAAGAAGGGTCTTTGAAGATAAGGTGGGGAGGGCGCTCATTCTGCATGGAGTTAGCATCTAGCTAATGCTGACCTGTCGGCCAGAACGTCTGACTTAAGGAACGGCAGTGGAAAGAGTCATAAGCAAGGAAGAGAGAATGAGTAAGATTCAATTCCAGGAGACATTTCTGAGAAAGCAGTAAAACAGGGTTCCCACAGTTGATTTTTTTGAAAGAAAAAAAAAAAAGTTTCTCTCTTTGCATGTTCATGTAGAGAATAGTATTCCCATTGGCAAGTCTGAAAACCTTTTGAGTTTACTCATGGTCATCCTTGGATGGGTTATGCATGCTACAGATAGTATTAGATTTTTCTGCCTCAGCATTGTTCCTAAAATGCGCAGTTGATACAGTAGCTAAATGATACCGGCACCCCCTGCATTGGGAGCTTGACTCTTAGCCACTGGACCACCAGGGAAGGCCCAGAGGAGGAGCATGTTAAAGAGGAAGAAGGTGCACAGGGCGATGAGGAGGAGGGCCACTTTTTCATTTACTTTCTGCATTGTATTTTTAAGTTGCGAGAATCTATTGCACGATTTTAATGTCAGCTTAGAAATAGGTTAACTGTGTACATTAGAAATGGTTTTCCCTGTTTTACAGGATGGCCTCACACCAGTGTTACTTGCTGTACATGAAAGGAGAGGAGAAATGGTGGAGTTTTTAATAGACAAAGAAGCAAGTGTACGTGCGGTTGACAAGATGAAACGGTACCATTGTTCTTTTTCTTTTTAAAACCCTCAGTGCTGTTCTAGGATGGTAATATCAAGATTAAATGAATAAGAGGATTCATTTGTGATCAACACATCATCACATAGGTAGAAAATCAATTATTCTCACTGGGAATCATGAACACTATATAGCAAGAATATATAGCAGGATTCATATTCCTTTATAATATTGACTGATGTCATATGCAACCTGTTTTTTGTTTGTTTTGTCGATCTTGGAATAGCTGAGGGATTTCAAATTAGTTTTATTGACTTTATGAAATATGGATTCTGGTTTTTAGTTTAACTCATGACAGTATCGAGTTTCTTAATTCTTTAAATTCTTTAACCTCTACTTTGTATGTATATACTTTTAAAAGATGGATAGTAAACCTAAAAGACTCGATTTCATCTTTTGGATAACTCATTGCTTTAAATTACTTTCTTTGAAGAACGCTGATGTTATTAGGTTGCAAAAGAGTCAGACACAACATAGCAACTAAATAACAACAGCCACAAAAAGGTGATTATTACTCACTGTCACCAGATCCTGTGGGCTCATGAATTTTTATCATTTCTCATTTTAGTACATTTTGATATTCTCATTTTTAATGCAGGTAGAAGGAAGAAAGATAGATTTGATTGGATAAACAGTTCCTTTAACAAAGCCAAGTCAGAGGTGGATGATACAGATGAAAATGATGAGCTTTAGATTCAGACTAGGTTCAATTCCTAGGTTTCCTACTGATTAGGGTTACTTGTCATCAACAAATAAGTTTCCTGATACGCAAGACAAATAGTAGGGCATCTTTCAAATGTGCCTGTGTGTGAGAAAGATTTCATATATAGTATTTCATTTTCAGTGCCTAGCACATGCTTGTCCACATCATTAACTGCCACCATGACTACTTTTATTCCCATTATTATCAATATTTTTGATTTAAACCTGCAAGTAGCCTTTTCTTAATCCAACCTCTAGCTGACTTTGAAGCCAAATATATCAGACTAAGGAGAAAATGGGGAATTCATCCCTTAAATAGTTCACTTACCTGCCTCAGATAAGTGACCTCAGCATCGTTTCTTGTCCACTAAGGACTTTATTAGTATTCTAAAAATACATTTATTTATTTATTTATTTGGCTGCGTGGGGTCCTAGTTGTGGGAACGCTTAGTTGCAGCACATGGGATCAAGTTCCCTGACCAGGGATGGAACCTGGGCCCCCTGCATTGGGAGCCTGGAGTCTTTTCCCTGGCCCACCGGGGAAGTCCCCATCAGGGACTTTTGAAATAGTAAGTGCTGCTACCTGGCATCCCAATGGGACAGGAGGCTTCTTTTCCGTCCCTTCATTTTAGCCTTGGAGGTGATTTACAAAGATTAACCCTTGAGCCTGTAAATGGTCAATTCTTCATGGAAGGGCAAGGCGTTCACTTGGTAAAGCATATCAGATTCACTGTTTAAGTAAATTGACTCAACTTCCTGAGGCTGAAGTCATCTCTCTGTTGTTTTAGAACAGCCCTAATGCTTGCTATCAAGCATGAATCACCAGAAATAGTCAGACTTCTTCTTCAGCAAGGGGTTGACATCTTATCTGAAGATGTTTGTGGATGGACCGCAGAAGAATATGCTGCTGTTAGTAGTTTTAATATGTAAGTGTTCACATTAAAATGCCAGTTCTCACTAAACTACAGCCAAATATAATTTTAACTGTTACTTGTTACGTGACCAGTGAGAGTTGCAGTTTGGTGTAGGCAGTTTGGAGAATGGTGGTGAAATGTTCCCCCTCAAGAGCTGAAAGCCAAGCAAAGGCCAGTTAGTTTCTCTTGGCTGTGGGTTTGGGGTGCTTTATCTCAGGACATGTCGACCTTGATCCTTAGAAAGCTTGACATTAGCCATTTCATTCCAAGTGTGACCTCTCGGTATGGGGCATGAACAGTGTCACAGTTGTGATATTTCTAACTGGTTCTTTGGGTCTTGATATATTTAGTTCAGCGGCAAATCCTGTGTTTTCCCTCGAGGACTTGCCTCTCTATACGCTTCCCCTTGAATTTTCCAAGAACCCGGCGGATTCCCTAAGATGAACGAGACAGTCCTCTTCCACAAGTCACTTGGAGGGGAGGAAAGAGTGCTTTCCCATCACCCTGTTGCTTGCCTTGATTCTGCTGCTGCAGCACTGCTGCCCCAGCTGGGCTTGACGGGGTCTGCTTGGCAGCTGGATCTGGAGTCTGGATGTGGCTCTATAAGGACCTATAATAAAACATTTTAAAAGGAAAAACAAAGAAACTCATCGTGCAGTGGGCTCACGATTGACCTTTGCTCCCAGGCCGCCCCCGTGGGTCCAGGTCCCCAGCCTCTAAGGTGACGCACACGTCGACTTCAGAGTGAGAGCACCTTTGTTCTCATACGTAAGCTTGTCGCTCAGTCACAGTTGCAAACAAAGCACCAGCACCCAGTTCGGGCAGCTGGGCCTCCTAGCTTCCCCCTCACTCAGAGACCTTATGTGGAGCCCACGTGTAAGCCTAGATCTTCATGATGAGGTGCTGTTGAGGCTCTTATTTATCTTTTCTGCTAGCAGATGTCAGTGGGGACCATTTTAGGCTGTCAGCGAGGGTCAAGTGCTCCTGCAGGGATTGAGCAGACTTCCCTATTTCCTTTGTATCTAGCCTTGAATCTCAAGGCAGCTTTCTGTCTTGAAGGTGTGGGGGCACCTTTCCTCAGGTTCCCTGTCATCCTTCCCAGAGTACTGGGTGCCAGCTTGCCCGAGATTCCCTAATTATGCTTGGCCCCATATGGGATCTGTTTCCTATAATAAAGAAAATCTTCCAATGGATTCCTATCTGCCTCTGCCTTAAATGTTTTCAGAATCTGCCCCATAAGGAACTCATTCAGCAGAAATCCCTAAATCTCAAGTAAGATAGTTCAATTAAGTAAGAATCTCAAGTAAGAATTCAGAGAGGTAAGCCCTGTCTAGAACTTGCCAGTATCCACTGTAAGAGTAGGGATATGTCTTCCAAGTGAATTGGAGAGGAACATGGAGATTAAACATCATTGTCGGAAAGATCTGCTGGCTCAGAGTTTGAGTAGGTAGAGGAGGAAGAGTAGCGGTCCAGGCCAGGTCTTGATTGTGATTAGTTTTCTGTTCTTGGTGTAATTAGTTGCAGTAATAATGGGGGATTATTATGTTCTCTCATGTAGTGAGTTCCTATGTTATAAATAAATTTAGGTACACATTATATAAGAGCTGAGATTCCCTAAATTATAGATCACGAAGAACAGCTAATCACCAGAATTCATAACAGTTTCATGCAGCACTTGAATGTTAAATGTATGAAGAAACACACATTGGGTTTTACTTGGAATTCCAAAGTAGTTCAAGCACAAATTATTCCATTCTTTGACTGTTTGTACACGCATTTTGGGGGTCTATTTTCTCTTTAAATCCTGTCAGTCCTCTTGTGAAATCAGGCAGTAAGATCCAAGTTGTGTAGAGGAAGACTTTGAACTGAAGAGAAGCAACTCCTCCAGGAACAAAGAGCAGTTGGTTATAGAGCTAGGATTTGCAAGCTCGAGAGATTTTCTGTATGCCAAGCTAAATCTAGTTAATTATTGGAGCTCTGCACACCCCGAGTTCATGACTACTTCATCTTCCTTTTCTTTCTCCTTTCAGTTCAGTTCAGTCACTCAGTTGTGTCTGACTGTTTGGGACCCCATGAACCACAGCACACCAGGCCTCCCTGTCCATCATCAACTTCCCGGAGTTTACCCAAACTCATGTCCATTGAATCGGTATGCCATCCGGCCATCTCATCCTCTGTCATCCCGTTCTCCTCCTGCCTTCAATCTTTCCCAACATCAGGGTCTTATCAGATGAGTCAGCTCTTCGCATCAGGTGGCCAAAATATTGGGGTTTCAGCTTCAACATCAGTCCTTCCAATGAACACCCTGGACTGATTTCCTCTAGGATGCACTGGTTGGATCTCCTTGCAGTCCAAGGGACTCTCAAGAGTCTTCTCCAACACCATGGTTCAAAAGCATCAATTCTTCGGTGCTCAGCTTTCTTTCTTTCTTTCTTTTTTCATTTATTTTTATTCGTTGGAGGCTAATTACTATAAAATATTGTAGTGGTTTCTGCCATACATTGACATGAATCAGCCATGGATTTACACGTGTTCCCCATCCTGAACCCCCCTCCCACCTCCCTCCCCATCCCATCCCTCTGGGTCATCCCAGTGTACCAGCCCCGAGCACTTGTCTCATGCATCCAACCTGGACTGGCGATCTGTTTCACACTTGATAATATACATGTTTCGATGCTGTTCTTTACAGTCGAACTCTCACATCCATACATGACCACTGGAAGAGCCATAGCCTTGACTAGACGGACCTTTGTTGGCAAAGTAATGTCTCTGCTTTTTAATATACTGTCTAGGTTGGTCATAACTTTCCTTCCAAGGAGTAAGCATCTTTTAATTTCATGACTGCAATCACCATCTGCAGTGATTTTGGAGCCCCCAAGAAAACAAAGTCAGCCACTCTTTCCACTGTTTTCCCATCTATTTGCCATGAAGTCATGTGACCGGATGCCATGATCTTAGTTTTCTGAATGTTGAGTTTTAAGGCAACTTTTTCACTCTCCTGTCTCACTTTCCTCAAGAGGCTCTTTAGTACTTCTTCACTTTCTGCCATAAGGCTGGTGTCATCTGCATATCTGAGGTTATTGATGTTTCTCTCAGCAACCTTGATTCCAGCTTGTGCTTCATCCAGCTCAGCATTTCTCATGATGTACTCTGCATAGAGGTTAAATAAGCAGGGTGACAGTATACCTTTACTTTCTCCTTTACTGCATGCTAAATAAAAGCATATAGAACTTAGAAACTTGAAATGTATGGGACAATTGACGTTTTGATATTATCTCTGACATTGTCTGAAATGATCCAAGAATTTGGTAGTTGTTTTTCATATCAGTGTTAAAATATTACGTATCACATTTTTAATACATAGCTTTCGCCATCTGATTTCTGAATATAAAGAAAAGAAACCTAAAACTTCTCCTGAAAAGAGCAACCCAGGTACGTCATCTGATACCAAATTACTTTTGGTGATTCTACCATAGATAAAGTAGGAGTGAAGAAGTTTCAATAATGAAAGAACTATGAAAGATTAGCATAAATTGCATATGTATTTTATTTTTTAAATTACTTTCTTAATACTCTAGTATTCAGAAGTGATTAAGAAGTTAATTGTAGGTGATTTAACATCAAAGACAGTATTGTCTGAAAAGAAATCCATCTATTTAATATGGCCCCTAAAGTCCTATATTAGATCTTTGTGTAAATCAGAAAAAAAAAATTAAGTGAGTATGATGTATATTTCATCTATAGTCATAGCAGATTGGACTTCTTATGAAAGTGAACTTTCATTTATAGAAATGGATTGCATTTAGTGAATGAATAATTAGTAGTTACTGTGTAGTGATTAGTCTCACTAAAATAGTTACCATCATTAAAACTGGGAACCTGAATAATCCCTTCCTGGTAGGATAAGAAATGATAAACAATAAGAACTGCAAAGCTGAGCCAGTGTGCAGCATAGTAGTGAGAGATTATTTCTGAAAAATACTTACCAATAGTACCGAAGGCAGAAAAGCAATGCCTGGTTGAGAACCAGTTATTTTGCCTATTTTTGTACCAAGCAGGTGTAGCTTACCAACTTCATTCCTTCCAGATCCAAAGAGAGTGAGACAGATTGACTTCATTAGGACCAGATGTTTTCTTTTGTGTGTTGGCCAATTGTCATGACAGTATAGTTTTGCAAGAACAAGATGCTTTCTTGCCATCAGTTAAAAAATTATCATAATAGATCTCCAAATAGATGGACTTGGGACTCTGCAGGGTCTAATAAAAGCACAGAAACACTTTGCATTAACAAAAACAGCATTAGGTCCATTGCATGTGGCATCTAGCACGTTGTACAGGGTATCCGAGGTTACCTTTGACTGAGTAGACCTCTGTCTAATCAAAGGGGGCTTCCCAGGTGGCTCAGTAGTAAAGAATCCACCTGCCAATGCAGGAGATATGGTTTGATCCCTGTGTTGGGAAGATTCGCTGGAAAGGGAAACGGCAACGCACTCCAGTACGCTTGCCTGGGAAATTCCATGGACAGAAGAGCCTGGTGAGCTGTAGTCCATGGGGCCACAAGAGTCAGACAGGACTTGGTGACCGAACAACAAAAACATCTATCAAAGAACTGTAGGTTGGTTTAGTACATTAGTCAGAGGAGATACAGAGATGAGAGTGTCTTGGTCTTCAGTACGCTCAGAATAGCATAGAGTTTTCTCTGGTTAATTTCTGTATTTTTCTAAACAAAATTTTCAAAGAAAACATGCTTTTTATTTGCTCATTTTTTCACTAAACAGATAACTTTCAAGTGTCTTTTGTGTCCTAAGCATTGTTCTGATGTCACAGAGTGAAAACAGTTAAAATTCACTGCCCCTGCTCTCCAGACTCAAGCTTGCAGTGCTCCTTTCCCCGTGGAGTCACTGCATGTGAGTCATCCCTCCAGCATCAGATCATGACAACCCCTGGGAAATGTTGTTTAGCAGAACCAGAGTCCGTGGCTCCCTCCATTCTTCCCTCCCTCCCCTTGTTCGTCAGCTTAGGATGTGATGACATATGCCTTCCAAGCTGAAAAAGCATGATTTCTGTAAACATTTGCCATATAATGGGACGGATTGATATAATGATAGCCCTCACTAGTACACAGCACTCTTTGAACCATCCTGCTCTATGTGGTCCAGATACGCTTGAGCAATAGAAGGAGACAGTCTCAAGAGATTCTTTTTAGACATATTAGTGTCTGTGTGTGTGTGTGTGTGTGTGTGTGTCTGTGTATGTGTATATATATATGGAAATTTTTTTAAAAGTTCAACTTCTGTGTAACCTACTGCAGTCTCACCACTACAAGTCTACAAGAATAGTCCCCACTCTCAGCACCAAGTTGATGCCCTTTACCCGTTTGCCCTCCCCCACCTCCCTTTCAAGAGATAATCCTTTCTAAGCCTGGAATGAGTACTTCTTTCATACTTCTCTTGCCTTTGGAAAGAGGGCCAGGAAGAGACGACTTTGTTTCCTATGCTTTACCACACTCTGAAGTTCAGTGCCTGTGGACCAAGCTTCCCTGTGATAGGGTGTTTTCATTCTGAACTGAAGAGCCAGAGGAGTTGTCATGTCCCAGCAAGACACCTCTAGTCTCTGTTCAGTGCTCCAGGCAATGGAAGTCCAGAAATACTGTGCTATTTACGTGTGCTATTGTCAGCTTATAGTACTGATTCTGTTACTGGTATAGTATCATTGTCTGTCAGTCTCCTGGAGTTTGGTTAGGATTATGGTCATTGTAAACAGCAGTTCTTTCTTTGTTTTTTTGTTTTGCATTTGATGACTATAAAGGGGAGGAGTGGTTCTTAGGCATTCTTAGGTGAGCCTATGAGAATAGTACAACCACTGTTCCCTTCCTCTAGTGTGGCCTCCAGGTGTGGTTTGAAAGGAACACTTTTAAACAAAGCATCAGTCTTGAGGTTTTAATATTCTGTATTTTTCTTCTGTTGATTTAAAATGTGTCTTGATTTTTCTTTAATAGCGGATGAGAGTTCTGAAGAGGACTCTTCAAGGAGGTAAGATTTTATGGATGTTTTAAATTATATGTTTAACTAAGGGAACATGGAATAAGAGAAACTAATGTTTGTTGAGTGTTCTACTCTGGGTTAGACACTGCATTATGTGCTTAACATTTGTGACCTCATAGAGTCACCACAGCAGCTTTGTAAAGTAGCCGTGTCCTACTTGTACTTAATTAGGCAACTGTGGTTTCAGGAGGTTAATGAATTGACCCTGGTTAAAATGAGTTGACCTGTGACTTGACAGCTGGCCTTCGTGGCTCCCACGTCCACTCCCATGGCCCTCGGCAGAGACTGAGAAGTACCCGTGTAGCATATAAGTTAAAGATATAAATTAGTCCTTTGACTTGTGTACATTTTAAGTTTCGACGTTGTGGGGAAACTCCCCGTACTCCCTCTTCGAGTAAAGGAGCGAAGTGGTGCCATCTCAATAAGTGGTATCTCTGCTGATGGACCAAGACTCCCCTTTTGGACCAACTCAGATTCGTCTCTGAGCCTTGAACAGACAATGGAGAAGGCAAAGCCTATTCTTCCGCTTTGTTTTAAGTCATCAGGTTTATTCCAGTTTGGGCAAGCAAGAGTTATTTCAGTCCATCAATTGGATTTTCAGTTCAGCTGTTAGAACTTTTGGTGAAAACAAATTATTTTTAGGCTCTGCCGATATATTGGCTGTCACTCTCTGTTATGGAAACTAAGAATGAGTGTTAACTAGATATTTCATAGATTGGGAGACAAGGAAGCAGAAATAGGTAATGAAAAACTTTTTTGGAGACTTCCCTGGGGGTGCAATGGTTAAGATGGTTACGAAGGCATCTTCCAGTGTAGGCAGTGTGGGTTCGATACTCAGTCAGGGAAGCTAAAGATCTCACATGCCTTGGGGTCAGACAGCCAAAACATAAAATAGAAGCACCATTGGCACTAATTCAGTAAAGACTTTAAAAGTGGTCCACATCAAAAAATTTTTTAAAAATTAAAAAAAAAAAAGCTGTTTTAAAACAGGCCAAATTTAATTCATGTCAAGAAAGTTTATTTAATATATAGAGAGACTTTCACTTTTTTTTTTTTCTTTTGTTCAAGTAATGAGCTCACTCATTTTTATTGTATGTTTCTGCTTTAAAGGTTTCCCAACGAACCTGGCGTTGATTTAGGGCCTCCATCAAACAATGAAGTCTTAGATTTTAAAACCAAGGTAAAGTGTTCTGTTGTGAAATTTGTTTTCATGCTCTGAATTTAGTTTCATGTAGTATTTACTCTTATGATTAGACACTGCAAGTGGCAAATCGATTCAAGAGATCAGATCTGATAAACAGAGTGCCTGAAGAACTATGGATGGAGATTCATGACATTGTACAGGAAGCAGTGATCAAGATCATCCTGGAGAGAAAGAAATGCAAAACGGCAAAATGGTTGTCTGAGGCGGCCTTCCAAATAACTGAGAATAGAAGAGAAGCAAAAGGCAAAGGAGAAAAGGAAAGATATACCCATTTGAATGCAGAGTTCCAAAGAATAGCAAGGAGAGATAAGAAAGCCTCTCTCAGGGATGAACGCAAAGAAATAGAGGAAACAATGGAATGGGAAAGACTAGAGATCTCTTCAAGAAAATTAGAGATACCATGGGAACGTTTCATGCAAAGATGGGCACCATAAAGGTCGAAATGGTATGGACCTAACAGAAGCGGAATACATTAAGATGAGGTGTATAAGAGTACACAGAACTCTACAAAAAAGGTCTTCATGACCCAGATAACCAGGATGGTGTGATCACTCACCTAGAGCCAAACATTCTGGAATGCGAAGTCAAGTGGGCCTTACGAAGCATCACTGCAAACAAAGCTAGTGGAGGTGATGGAATTGCAGTTGAGCTCTTTGAAATCCTAAAAGATGATGCTGTGAAAGTGCTCTACTCAATATGCCAGCAAATCTGAAAATTCAGCAGTGGCCACGGGACTGGAAATGTTCAGTTTTCCTTCCAGTCCCAAAGGAAGGCAATGCCAAAGAATATTCAAACTACCACATAGTTGCACTCATCTCACACACTAGGAAAGTAATGCTCAAAATTCTCCAAGCCAGGCTTCAAGATTACATGAACCATGAACTTCATATCTTCAAGCTGGATTTAGAAAAGGCAGAGGATCCGGAGATCAAATTGTCAACATCCTCTGGATCATAAAAAAAGCAAGTGAGTTCCAGAAATGCATCTACTTATCCTTTATTGAGTGTGCCAAACCATTTGACTCTGTGGATCACAACAAAGTGTAGAAACTTCTTCAAGTCATGGGAATACCAGACCAGCTGACCTGCCTCCTAAGAAATCTTTATACAGGACAAGAAGCAACAGTTAGAACTGGATATGGAGCTATAGAATGGTTCCAAATCGGGAAAGGAGTACATCAAGGATGTAAATTGCCACCCTGCTTATTTAACTTACATGCCGAGTACATCATACGAAATGCTGGGCTGGATGAAGCACAAGCTGGAATCAAGATAACCAAAAGAAATATCAATAACCTCAGATACACAGATGACACCACCATGGTGGCAGAAATTAAAGAACTAAAGAGCCTCTTGATGAAAGTGAAAGAGGAGAGTGAAAAAGTTGACTTACAGCTCAACATTCAGAAAGCTGAACCTCCAATACTTTGGCCATCTAATGTGAAGAACCGACTCATTGGAAAATACCAATTCTGGGAAAGTTTGAAGGCGGGAGGAGAAGGGGACGGCAGAGGATGAGCCGGTTGGATGGCAGCACCGACTCAATGGACATGAGTTTGTAAAACCTCTGGGAATATGGTGATGGACAGGGAAGCCTGGTGTGCTGCTGTCCATGGGATCGCAAAGAGTCGCACACAGCTGAGCAACTGACCTGAACTGATGTTGATATTTTCATAGAATTTGAAGAACAGTGTAGATGCATATAATTAGATTAATAAAATCATACGAAAAAGAGGCTTTGCTCATAGTATATCCTTAAGAATACTGATATATTACTGCTGATCTATTGTATATAAACTCTAAATATATGTGTTTCTCCGCATACCTTATTATACCTTTTTTTTCCCCCGTGAAGTTTGTTCTTGACTAAGAGTGTCTCACCTTTTCCTTTCTTCTTTCTCCTCTACCTTTTTAATTTCTTTTTTAAAATATTTACTGTTAACTTTTCCTCACAGAACAAATTTCTTCAGTGTCTGTTCTTTCAGTCCATCTCTCTCTTCCCCTACTGTGCACATGTTTGCTTATGGCTGTCTATTTAGAGTGTTTGTGGCTTTCATTCATGATCATTGCCCTACGGGTTTAACCTTGCTTTTTCCCTGTTTCATAGAAGCAGCTGATTTTTTTTCCCCCTGTTTTATATCTCTAGCTGTTTGACAAACAGAATAGAAGTAGCTTCTCCTGTTTACAGTTCTAGCCCATCTAAATAAGGTTCTGCTAAAACCTAAACTTTCATATTTCCCTTCCCAGGTGATAATTCATGTTTATATTAATCATGGAAGCAGATTTCAAAATATAGCAATTAATTTAAATGTCTTAGTTTTTCAGTAGTGCTCTGAACTCCTGGGGATAAATTATTACTCTCGAACATTTTGGTAGAGAAAGTAATCTAGTGGGTGTCATCGTATTTGTATAGCTGTCAATTAGGGGTAAGGAGAGGAACATCCGGGGCTTCTGATGTCATCTGTCATAATCCTCTCCCCATGAGCAGGTCAGTCAGTGGCAGAACTGGGATTTGAATTCACATCTGAATGACTCCAGAACCTGTGCTCTTTGTGTTAGATCATAGAGGAGTGGAGGATGTTATAAATTTATTCAGGTTGATACTTGTTATATTCTTCAAGCTCTTATTTTCTTCTCCAGCATGTCGTGAAACCAAAGTTGACAAAGCTCATGAAGCCTTCTCAGCAATCCAACAGAAACAGTAAGTTATTCGAAGACTGTCCTTCTGGTGTTATTCCCTGATTTGAAAGGACACATGTTCTCATGTACTCTCTCCTGTTTTCACTGTAGTAGAAGCAAAGTGTGGCATTTTGAGACCAGAGAGTACCACTTTCTCTGAGGACAATAATTCTGATAGTAACATTGAAGATGTGGTTGAAACATTTCCCAAACCATCACCCTGGTTTGAGGGCATCTGTCAGCCTGCCTTCCCATCACCTGAGCCTGTTCCCAAACTTCTCAAGTCTGTAGCAGGCCTTGGTCTTACAAAGGTAAGTGGTTCTGTTTGTAACTCTTCTTTCCCTGTACTTGTTCACATACCATTCCCCTGATCCTTATGAAGACAAAAAGGATCCCACCACAGAAACAGAAGCCCTCAAAGTCATGGTACAAAATGGTGTGATGGCTCTTATTAGAGCCATACATGTGCATGATTCAGGTTTATAAATATTGGCATACTAAGTATACCATTATGAAAGTACTGAATTACAAAGCACTTAGGAAAAACAATTAGATGAATATGAAGATGGGGAGGAGGATGAAGGGGAAGAATTCCTTTATGAAGGACAAGATGAATATAAGATGGAATGAGGGTGAAGATGAGACAGATTATTTTACACACACAACAGAAATAGTGGGGGTAAGTCAGACCAGGAACTCTATGGTATAATTCTGCGAGACATTATTTCAAATTCAGCTTAAGAAGAGAAAGTGAGGTCATGAAAAAACAATGCTCAGACTCTTTTGAATGGCATATAGCTGATTTTTATGAAGAACTGAAAGAAAATGTGTTCCTTATTGTTTTTGGTGGTTGTTTTCGACGGTGGTGGTGGTTCTTGCTTTTTCCTTCGATTGAAGTGTAGTCAGTTTAAAATGCCGTGTAAGTTTCGGGTGTACAGTAACGTGATTTGTTTATACTTGTGTATGTATATATGTTTTTTTAATATAGTTCCCTCTGGAAGTCCATTTAAATTTGAAGTGATTTCTCTTTAAAGAAAAAAAAATCTCACTTTGAAATTAATGAAGCAATGTCTTCTATTTAACCTAGCAGAGCTTTCGTTTAATGAGAATTCAAGATGGGCCCTGTTTTAGGCCTTAGGAGATGTATTATGAATTAAGAATTTTTGGCCCTTCTGTTTCTTGTGGTTTCTAACTTCAGTTCAGTTCAGTCGCTCATTCGTGTCTGACACTATATACTTAAATGTACTCACCTAATTTATCTTAAACTGTTTGCTATAACCTTGGTGGGTGTTTTAGATCTTTCTGAAAATAAAGAGGAAATAAATAAGCATTCTATCTATCCTTTTTACTAAAATTATAATTTATAATTTTATAAATGAAATTCTTAATTTCTTTTCATTAAATGAGAAAATTTTCAGCTGCAACAATCTGAAAGAAAAACTGGAGAACTAACTGTATTTTTTCCTCTGCAGAAATTCTGATTTCTTTTTTCTGAATGTCAGCAAATAATTACATACATTAAGTGAATGAAATCATGACTTATGCTTTTTTCTTATTTAGACTACTTGTTATTATAAAATCATAAGGAAAGAAAAAATACCACCAGAGTTTATAAAATTATCTATGGAGGATATTTTTTCTTTTAAAAATATCTCTGGCAACATGTGCATTCCTTGCTATTTTTATTTATTTATCTTTTATTTTAACTGGAGGCTAATTACTTTATAATATTGTAGTGGTTTTGCCATACGTTGACATGAATCAGCCATGAATGTACAATGTGTTCCCCATCCTGAACCCCCCTCCCAACTCCCTCCCCATCCCATCCCTCAGGGTCATCCCAGTGTACCAGCCCTGAGCACCCTGTCTCATGCATCCAACCTGGACTGGCAATCTGTTTCACATATGATAATATGTATGTTCCAGTGCTGTTCTCTCAAATCATCCCACCCTCGCCTTCTCCCATAGAGTCCAAAAGACTGTTCTATACGTCTGTGTCTTTTTTTCTGTCTCACATATAGGGTCATCATTACCATCTTTCTAAATTCCCTGTGTATGTGTTAATATTACTGAGTTGGTGTTTTTTTCTTTCTGACTTAACTGCACTCTGTATAATAGGCTCCAGTTTCATCCACCGCATTAGAACTGATTCAAATGCATTCTTTTTAATGGCTGTGTAATATTCCATTGTGTATATATATACCACAGCTTTCTTATCCATTCGTCTGCTGATGAACATCTAGGTTGCTTCCACGTCCTGGCTATTGTAAGCAATGCGGCGATGAACACTGGGGTACACGTGTCTCTTTCACTTCTGGTTTCCTCGGTGTGTATGCCCAGGAGTGGGATTGCTGGGTCATATGGCAGTTCTATTTCCATATTTTTAAGGAATCTCCACAGTGTTCTCCATAGTGGCCGTACTAGTTTGCATTCCCACCAACAGTGTAAGAAAGTTCCCTTTTCTCCACACTCCCTCCAGCATTTACTGTTTGTAGCCATTCTGACTGGAGTAAGATGGTACCTCATTGTGGTTTTGATTTGTGTTTCTCTGATAATGAGTGATGTTGAGCATCTTTTCATGTGTTTGTTAGCCATCTGTATGTCTTCTTTGGAGAAATGTCTGTTTATTTCTTTGGCCCATTTTCTGATTGGGTCGTTTATTTTTCTGGAATTGAGCTGCAAGAGCTGCTTGTATATTTTTGAGATTAATTCTTTGTCAGTTGCTTCATTCGCTCTCATTTTCTCCCATTCTGAAGGCTGTCTTTTCACCTTGCGTATAGTTTCCTTCGTTGTGCAGAAGCTTTTAAGTTTAATTAGGTCCCATTTGTTTATTTTTGCTTTTATTTTCATTACTCTGGGAGGTGGGGCATAGAGGATCCTGCCATGATTTATGTCAGAGTGTTTTGCCTATGTTTTTCTCTAGGAGTTTTATAGTTTCTGGTCTTAACGTTTAGATCTTAAAGCCGTTTTGAGTTTATTTATGTTTATGTATGTGTATGGTGTTAGAAAGTGTTGTAGTTTGATTCTTTTACAAGTGATTGACCAGTTTTCCCAGCACCACTTGTTAAAGAGATTGTCTTTTCTCCATTGTATATTCTTGCCTCCTTTGTCATCGATAAGGTGTCCATAGGTACAAGGGTTTTATCTCTGGGCTTTCTAGTTTGTTCCATTCATCTATTCTGTCTCTGTGCCAGTACCATACTGTCTTGATGACTGTAGCTTTGTGGTATAGCCTGAAGTCAGGCAGGTTGACTCCTCCAGTTCCATTCTTCTTTCTCAAGATTGCTTTGGCTATTCGAGGTTTCTTGTATTTGCATACAAATCGTGATATTGTTTGTTCTAGTTCTGTGAAAAATACCGTTGGTAGCTTGATAGGGATTGCATTGAATCTATAGATTGCTTTGACTAGTGTGCTCATTTTCACTATATTGATTCTTTAAGTCCATGAACATGGTATATTTCTCCATCTATTTGTGTCCTCTCTGATTTCTTTCAGCAGTGTTTTATTGTTTTCTATATATAGGTCTTTTGTTTCTTTAGGTAGGTATATTCCTAAGTATTTTATTCTTTTCGTTGCAATGGTGAATGGAATTGTTTCCTTAATTTCTCTGTTTCCTTATTCTTAGTATATAGGAATGCAAGGGATTTCTGAGTGTTAATTTTATATCCTGCAACTTTACTTTATGCATTGGTTAGCTCTAGGAATTTTCTGGTAGAGTCTTTAGGGTTTTCTATGTAGAAGATCATGTCATCTGCAAACAGTGAGAGTTTTACTTCCTCTTTTCCTATCTGAATTCCTTTTATTTCTTTTTCTGCTCTGATTGCTGTGGCCAACACTTCCAAAAGTATGTTGAATAGTAGTGGTGAGAGTGGGCACCCTTGTCTTGTTCCTAACTTTAGGCGAAATGCTTTCAATTTCTCACCATTGAGGATAATGTTTCCTATGGGTTTGTCATATATAACTTTTATTGTGTTGAGGTATGTTCCTTCTATTCCTGATTTCTGGAGGTTTTTTTTTTTTTAATCATAAATGGATGTTGAATTTTGTCAATGTCTTTCTCTGCATCTGTTGAGATATTCATATGGTTTTTATCTTTCAATTTGTTAATGTAGTGTATTACATTGGTTGATTTGTGGATATTGAAGAATCCTTGCATCCCTGGGTTAAAGCCCACTTGGCCATGATGTATGATCTTTTTAACATGTTGTTGGATTCTGTTTGCTAGAATTTTGTTAAGGATTTTCGCATCTACGTTCCTCAATGATATTGGCCTGTAGTTTTCTTTTCCTGTGGCATCTTTGTCAGGTTTTTGTATGAGGGTGATGGTGGCCTCATAGAATGAGTTTGGAAGTTTACGTTCTTCTGCAGTTTTCTGGAAGAGTTTGAGTAGGATAGGTGTTAGCACTTCTCTAAATTTTTGGTAGAATTCAGCTGTGAAGTCATCTGGTCCTGGGCTTTTGTTTGCTGGAAGAGTTCTGATTACAGTTTCGATTCCCGTGCTTGTGATGGGTCTGGTATGATTTTCTATTTCTTCCTGGTTTAGTTTGGGAAAGATACTTTTCTACGAATTTGTTCATTTCTTCCAAGTTGTCCATTTTATTGGCATATAGTTGCTGATCGTCGCCTCCTATGATCCGTTGTATTTCTGTATTGTCTTTTGTGATCTCTCCATTTTCATTTCTAATTTTGTTGATTTGATTTTTCTCCCTTTGTTTCTTGAGGACTGTGACTAATGGTTTGTCAATTTTTTTTTTAAAATCTTCTCAAAGAACCAGCTTTTAGCTCTGTTGATTTCTGCTATGGTCTCTTTTGTTTCTTTTGCATTTATTTCTGCCTGGATTTTTAAGATTTATTTCCTTCTACTAACCCATGGGTTCTTCATTTCTTCCTTTTCTAGTTGCTTTAGGTGTAGAGTTAGGTAATTTATTTGACTTTTTTCTTGTTTCTTGAGGTAAGCCTGTATTGCTATGAACCTTCCCCTTAGCATTGCTTTTACTGGGTCCCATAAGGTTTAGATTGTTGTGTTTTTGTTTTCATTCATGTCTATGCATATTTTTATTTCTTTTTTGATTTCTTCTGTGATTTATTGGTTTTTCAGGAGCGTGTTGTTCAGCCTCCATTCGTTGGCATTTTTAATAGATTTTCTCCTTTAATGGACCTCTAATCTTTCTGCATTGTGGTCAGAAAAGATGCTTGGAATGATTTCAGCTTTTTAAAATTTACCAAGGCTAGATATATGACCCAGGACGTGATTTGTCCTGGAGAAGGTTCCATGTGCACTTGAGAGAAAGGTGAAATTCATTGTTTTGGGGTGAAATGTCCTATAGATATCAGTTGGGTCTAGCTGGTCCATTGTGTCATTTAAAGTTTGTGTTTCCTTGTTAATTTTCTGTTTAGTTGAAATATCCATAGATGTGAGTGCAGGTATTAAAGTCTCCTACTATTATTGTGTTATTGTTAATTTCCCCTTTCATACTTGTTAGCATTTGCCTTACATATTGTGGTGCTCCTCTGTTGGGTGCATATATATTTATAATTGTTATGTCTTCTTCCTGGATTGATCCTTTGATCATTATGTAGTGTCCACCTTTGTCTCTTTTCACAGCCTTTATTTGAAAGACTATTTTATCTGATATGAGTATTGCTACTCCTGCTTTCTTTTGGTCTCTGTCTGCGTGGAATATCTTTTTCCAGCCCGTCACTTTCAGTCTGTATGTGTCCCTTGTTTTGAGGTGGTGGGTCTTTTGTAGACAACATATGTAGTGGTCTTGTTTTTGTATCCATTCAGCCAGTCTTTGTCTTTTGGTTGGGGCATTCAACCCATTTACATTTAAGGTAATTATTGATAAGTATGATCCTGTTGTCATTTACTTTGTTGTTTTGGGTTTGAGCTTATACACCCTTTCTGTGTTTCCTGTCTAGAGAAGATCCTCTAGCATATGTTGAAGAGCTGGTTTGGTGGTGCTGAATTCTCTCAGCTTTTACTTGTCTGTAAAGCTTTTGATTTCTCCTTCATATTTGAATGAGATCCTTGCTGGGTACAGTAATCTGGCTTGTAGGTTTTTCTCTTTCAGCACTTTAAGTGTGTCCTGCCATTCCCTTCTGGCCTGAAGAGTTCCTATTGAAAGATCAGCTGTTATCCTTATGGGGATCGCTTTGTGTGTTATTTGTTGTTTTTCCCTTGCTGCTTTCAATATTTGTTCTTTGTGTTTGATCTTTGTTAATTTGATTAATTTGTATCTTGGGGTGTTTTGCCTTGGATTTATCCTGTTTGGGACCCTCTGGGCCTCTTGGGCTTTGGTGACTATTTCCTTCCCCATTTTAGGGAAGTTTTCAATTATTGTCTCCTCAAGTATTTTCTCATGGTCTTTCTTTTTGTCTTCGTCTTCTGGGACTCCTATGATTCGAATGTTGGAGTGTTTAACATTGTCCCAGAGGTCCCTGAAGTTGTCCTCATTTCTTTCAGTTATTTTTTTTTTCTCTCTGCCTCATTTATTTCTACCATTCTATCTTCTCCCTCACTTACCCTATCTTCTGCCTCTGCTATTCTACTGTTGGTTCCCTCCAGAGTGTTTTTGATCTCATTTATTGCATTATTCATTATTGACTGACTCTTTTGTATTTCTTCTAGGTTCTTGTTAAACATTTCTTGCATCTTCTCAATCCTTGTCTCCAGGCTATTTATCTGTAACTCCGTTTTGTTTTCAAGATTTTGGATCATTTTCACTATCATTCTTTGGAATTCTTTTTCAGGTACTTCCCTGTCTCCTCCTCTTTTGTTTGGTTTGGTGGGCATTTATCCTGTTCCCTTACCTGCTCAGTATTTCTCTGCCTTTTCATCTTGTTTAGATTGCTGTGTTTGGGGTGGCCTTTCTGTATTCTGGCAGTTTGTGGTTCCTCTTTATTGTGGAGGTTCCTCACTGTGGGTGGGGTTGGACAGGTGGCTTGTCAAGGTTTCCTGGTTCAGGAAGCTTGCGTCGGTGTTCTGGTGGGTGGGGGGGAGCTGGATCTCTTCTCTCTGAAGTGCAATGAAGTGTCCAGTAGTGAGTTTTGAGATGTCTATGTGTTTGGTGTGCCTTTGGACAGCCTGTATATTGAAGCTCAGGGATATGTTCCTGTGTTGCTGGAGAATTTGCGTGCTGTGTTTGGCTCTGGAACTTGTTGGCTCTTGGGTGGTGCTTGGTTTCAGTGTAGGTATGGAGGCTTTTGGATGAGGCTTTTGGATTAATGTTGCCAGGAGTCAGGGGTTCTCTGGTGTTCTCAGGTTTTGGACTTAAGCCTCCTGCCTCTGGTTTTCAGTCTTATTCTTACAGTAGCCTCAAGACTTCTCCATCTATACAGCACTGATGATAAAATGTCTAGGTTAATGACGAAAAGTTTCTCCACACTGAGGGATCCCCAGAGAGGTTCACAGAGTTCCATGGAGAAGAGAAGAGGGAGGAGAGAGATAGAAGTGACCAGGAGGAGAAGAGGGGGAATCAAAAGGGGAGAGAGCAAGCTAGCCAGTAATCACTTCCCTATGTGCTCTCCACAGTCTGGACCCCTCAGAGAGGTTCACGGAGTTGCACAGAGAAGAGAAGAGGGAGGAAGGAGACAGAGGTGGCCAGGAGGATAAAAGGGGGAATCAAAAGGAGAGAGACAGATCCAGCCACTAATCAGTTCCCTAAGTGTTCTGCACAGCCCAGAACACACACAGAGATTCACAGAGTTGGGTAGAAAAGAGAAAGGAGAGGGCGGAGATAGGGGTGACCTGGTGGAGACAAAGGAGAGTCAAAAGGGGGAGAGAGCAATCAAGCCAGTAATCACACTCCCAAGTGAAAATGGGTACTGAAGATTGAGGGCTTAAAGGTACAAAATTGATAACAAATGCCAAAAAGCAAAGATTAAAAATCTAGAGTAGAGGTTAGACTCTCAAAAACACAATATTAAAAAAAGAAAGCAAAGTCACAGAAAATTATAAAATATATATATATGAAGTTTGCTTTTCAAATAGGGTCTTTTTTTTTTTTGGCAAGGTAACAGTAGATTGTAAAAATGAAAATTAAAGGAGTAATAGAGGACTTAAAAATAAAAAAAAATATTTAAAACCTGATAATAGCACAAATAGATCTAGGAATTTCTCTGGAGCTGTTGCGGGCAGTGTGGGGTCAGTCCAGTTTCACATAGTTCCTTGATCCAGCTTATACCTCTCAAGGTCTATTGGCCCCTTCCAACATAGTCGCTGCTAACTTCAGGGTTTTAATCTGTTGCACCTGTCATTTCCAAAGTGGTTCCCTCTGTTTGTTTTAGCTTTTTCTGTTTGCAGGTCTCTTCAATTATCTAATGTCCAGACACAAGGGGCGAAGGTGGTTACTTATTTAGGCTCACTTGTTCAGTTCTGCTTTGGGGACAGAGGAACCCTGCGAACAAATATCACCGGCGTGTGTGGGGAGTGCGCACAGTGTCTAGGCCACACTGGGTTTGCCCCCGCTCATGGCGTGTGCGCTTTCCCAGTCTACACTTCTCAGGCTCTAGGTTGCTCTGCCGGGGAACTGTCTGAGGCGGGCCCTGGATTGTGTGCACTTCCCAGGTCTAGGCCGCTCAGGTTCAGGTTCTCGTGTACTCCACAAAGGTGCAGACTCGGTTGGGCCTGTGTTTTGTGCCCCTCGCAGGTCTGAGCAGCTCAGGTGACCAGATGCTTGGTGAGCGTCATCTCCCCAGGTGGGGGCTGCGTCTTACAACCTCCCCGGTCCCAGCCACTGAGTTTCCTGGGTGGCAGTGGGCGTGGCCATCTCTGGTGTGCCGTGTGTCTCTTCTGGGGAGCTGATCTCTGGCTGCGACCCTCCCGGCGGATGTCAACCATTCAGAATCCCAAGAAGTTTTGGTTAGTGACGGTGCGTGCTTGCAGTTTGGTAAAGGATGCCTCTCTGGGGCCGAGTTTGCCCCTTTCCAGCTCTGGCTGCCCGCCTCCTGCCTCCCTCCCTCCGGCGAGGGATGAGCCGGTCTGCAGTGGGCTAGCTCTCCTCTGGTATTCACTCAGTCCTTTGTTCTGTGAGCGGACCTGGCAGTGCCTTAGTTTAGGGCTTTTTGCGGGATAGTTCTCTTTCTCTCTCTCTGGCTGTCCTACAGTTTAGGTTGCTATCTCATGTTAGTTCCCTCAGATTGCCCTCAGGGCATTCAGGCCTGGTCCTCAACATAAGCAATGCAGCCCCTCCTGCTGGTGGTGGATGCGAGCACTGGGAGTTGCCGTTAGGCACCTAATCTGTGGGGTTTATTTATTTATTTATTTATTTTTCCTCCTGGTTACGTTGCCCTCTGACATTCCAAATCTCCCCACAGACCCGCCGGTGAGAGTGTTTCCTGGTGTTTGGAAACTTCTCCTCTTTTAAGACTCCCTTCCTGGGATGGATCTCTATCCCTACCTCTTTTGTCTCTCTTTTTATCTTTTATATTTTGTCCTACCTCCTTTCGAAGACAATGGGCTGACTTTCTGGGTGCCTGATGTTCTCTGCCAGCATTCAGAAGTTGTTTTCTGGAGTTTGCTCAGCATTCAAATGATCTTTCGATGAATTTGTGAGGGAGAAAGTGGTCTCCCTGTACTGTGCCTCTGCCATCTTAGGACCACCCCCCATGTTATTTTTAAGAAACTTTTTTAATTTCAGTGTTTATAGATGTTAAATTACCATGTCAATTCTTTGTTATACCTGTGAAACTAACATGTAAATTCTTCCATATCAGAAAGTTAGTCATTGTGGTTACTTGATTTTTTTAGTTTGTTCTTCCTTTCCCGGTGTGATTATTGAGTCCTGCTTGATCATCCTAAATGTATTTGAAAACTTTTAAACCTTCAACGTGGATAATCATCGTTTTACTCCTTTTTTTTTTTAATGTCTAGATCATTCCTTTCATCTTTACCTGCCATTCCAGAAGACATAGATAGGAAATTAGAGTCGTCAGTGTACTGTTTACAGGGAAAGAAACAGTCCACCTTGTGAATGTTCAAATAGGGTTGTAAAAAATTCATTTATTCTTAACTAAGGATAATTGCTTCCCAGAATTTTGTTGTTTTCTGTCATACATCAACAAGAATCAGCCATAGGTACACCCACATCCGCTCCCTCCCAAACCCCCCTCCATCTCCCTCGCCATCCCATCCTTCTAGATTGTTGCAGAGCCCCTCTTGAGTTCCCAGAGTGATAGAGCAAATTCCCATTGGCTATCTGTTTTACAGATGAAATTGTAAGTTTCCATGTTATTCTTTCCATCCATCTCACCCTCTCCCCTCTTCCCCTTCCCCCGTGCCTATAAGTCTTTTCTCTGTCTGTTTCTCCATTGCTGCCCTGCAGATAAATTCATCAGTACTATCTTTCTAGATTCCATACATATGCATTAGTATATGATATTTCTGACTTACCTCACTATGTATAATAGACTCTAGGTTCATCCACCTCATTAGAACTGACTCAAATGCGTTCCTTTTTACAGCTGAGTAATGTTCCTTTGTATATATGTACCACCACATCTTCATCCATTCATCTGTCAATGGCCATCTAAGTTGATTCCATGTTCTAGCTATCATAAATAGCACTGCAATGAAAATCAGAGTGGATGTGTCTTTTCCATTTTGGTTTCCTCAGGGTATACTCCTGGGAGTGGGATTGCTGTTGGGTCATATGGTGGTTTTATTCCAGTTTCTGAAGGAATCTGCATACCATCTTCCATAGTGGTTGTATCAATTTACCTTCCCACCAGCAGCCTCCACACCCTCTCCACCATTCATTGTTTGTAGACTTTTTGATGATGGCCATTCTGACTGGTGTGAGGTGGTATCTCATTGTGGCTGAGTGGTAAAGAATCGGCCTGCAGTGGGAGACCTGGGTTTGATCCCTGAGTTGGGAAGGAAGGCATGGCAACCCACTCCAGTATTCTTGCCTGGAGAATCCCATGGATGGAGGAGCATGGTAGGCACACAAATCTCTTCTATTAAGAAATGTCTGGTTTGATACAGAGATTTATCACCTCTGTACACTTTGTATATTTTATACATATTTTAAGGACATTGTGAAACAGTATTATTTACATGTAGGTCAAAGAACAAATTGATTACGTGAACGACCTCGATGACTTAACTCAATCGTCTGAGACTGTTTCTGAGGATGGCGACGTGCTTTACTCCACGAATTCCACATTGCAAGTAGAACCTCTCGACGTGGGGTGTAAAGGTAGGACCGCAGTGTAAATGTTACCAGAAAGCCTGTCTGTGTATAGAGTAGTGATATATGCACACCTTGTCAGTTCTGCTCTAGAGCCAGAGATATGTTACAGTGCTGTGCATCTCAGAAGTATGTTTTGCATTAAAAGGACATGAAAGTGAGTGTATACCCTGAGCCACAGGCCTGTGATCCTTCTCACTCACTGCACGTTCTGTTGATGCTTCTTCTTTCCTGTGCCTTCACCCACGGTCAGGTCAGCATCATTTTCCTCCTAGAGTAACTGAAATAATCTCAGGACTTCTTCCCCTGCCACTCCACCTGGCAGAACCTCGGTCTGCACAGCAACTGTAATTATTGCCGATTTTTAAACATTCAGGTCTCATCATGCTACCCCCTTGCTTAAAGCCCAACTGTTGCCTCTCTTGGCTGTATGGTTAAAGGTCATAATTGTGTAGTTCCATCTGGTTTTAGTTTTTACCCTTCTTTCTACTGAATTTTAGAATCAGCTTGTCAGTTCCCTAACATGTCTGCTGGTATTAGCATTTTCATTTTCCTTCAGTTCAAAATACTTTGTCCTTTCTCTCTTCATTAGCTCTTTGATCCAAGGGTTATTTAGATCCGTGTGATTTACTTTCCAAATATTGAGAGTTTTCCAGAGATCCTTCTGTGCTCTTGCTTCTCACGATTTGCTCGATGCATCCAGAGGGGCCCTGGGGCTAGGGCTCATTATTTCCTGCCTTGGAGGCAAGACCTTGCTGACTGCCCTGTTCATTCTGCTGGTACGTAGGAGTTTTTCCAGGCTGGTTCAGGAGAATAGATAGAGTTCCTAGGAGTGAGCGAGCACTAGGCACGGTCTCCTGTAGTCTTTTCAGATGGTCTCTCCCTGGTCTCAGGTGGTTTCTCACACATGTGCACTGTTCGTTCCTCTGCTTAATATCCAAGGGACTCGTCCTCAGATCTCCAGGGTCTTTGTTCTGTGTTCCACCCTCTCCTCTCCACGGTTCTGACCTGTGATCTCTGCCCGCGTTGGTTTCCCCAGATTCTCATCTTCATCACCTCCACTTGGGGAGGCCAGTGAACTGAGCTGCCATTCCTTCTCCCTGTGTCAGGGCCTGGAAATTCTCTCCAGGCAATGAGCTGGGGCGTCCCTTAGGCTAACCTCGTGTGTTTCCGGGATCATTGTCCTTCATTCCCTGAAGTCCTTTGTCATGAAAACCATTGTTTGATGTATTGTGCCGGTATTGTTTTTGCTTGCTCCACTCAGGAAGGTAAATCGGTAGCTGTTCACTCTGCCTAGGTTAGAGACATATGGCAGCTGGAGACTGTCCACAGGGTTGTTCCTCCTACTCTGCTTACCACTTCCTGCTCATCCTTCATTTCTCAGTGTGACATCTCTTCCCCAGGGAAAAGTTTCCTGGACCCAGTCTGTGTCAAGCTCTGTTCTGTTTTCATAGAACTCTCTTTTCTGGTAGTATCTATCCTGAGGTCATAATTATTTGATTTTTCTTTCTCTTGTACTAGACTTCAAGCTAAACAAGAGCCAGGGGCGTCTGTTTATCTTCAGACCTTAGAATAGTGTCTTCCACATTATTCAGTTCAGTCACTCAGTCGTGTCCGATTCTTTGTGACCCCATGAATCGCAGCACGCCAGGCCTGCCTGTCCATCACCAACTCCCAGAGTCCAACCAAACCCATGTCCATCAAGTCGATGATGCCATCCAGCCATCTCATCCTCCGTCGTCCCCTTCTCCTCCTGCCCCCAATCTTTCCCAGCGTCGGGGTCTTTTCCAATGAGTCCACTCTTCGCATCAGGTGGCCACAGTATTGGAGTTTCAGCTTCAGCATCAGTCCTTCCAATGAACACCCAGGACTAATCTCCTTTAGGATGGACTGGTTGGATCTCCTTGCAGTCCAAGGGACTCTCAAGAGTCTTCTCCAACACCACAGTTCAAAAGCATCAATTCTCTGGCGCTCAGCCTTCTTTATAGTCCAACTCTCCCATCCATACGTGACCACTGGAAAAACCATAGCCTTGACCAGATGGACCTTTGTTGGCAAAGTGATGTCTCTGCTTTTTAATATGCTATCTAGGTTGGTCATAACTTTCCTTCCAAGGAGTAAGTGTCATTTAATTTCATGGCTGCAGTCACCATCTGCAGTGACTTTGGAGCCCAGAAAAATAAAGTCTGACACTGTTTCCACTGTTTCCCCATCTATTTGCCCACTTCATGTGTTGGGACCGGATGCCATGATCTTAGTTTTCTGAAAACTGAGCTATAAGGCCACTTTTTCACTCTCCTCTTTCACTTTCATCAAGACGCTCTTTACTTCTTCTTTACTTTCGGCCATAAGGGTGGTGTCATCTGCATATCTGAGGTTATTGATATTTCTCCTGGCAATCTTGATTCCAGTTTGTGCTTCTTCCAGCCTAGCGTTTCTCATGATGTGCTCCGCATATAAGTTAAATCGGCAGGGTGACAATATACAACCTTGACATACCCCTTTTCCTATTTGGAACCAGTCTGTTGTTCCATGTACAGTTCTAACTGTTGCTTCCTGACCTGCATATAGGTTTCTCAAGAGGCAGATCAGATGGTCTGGTATGCCCATCTCTTTCAGAATTTTGCACAGTTGATTGTGATCCACACAGTCAAAAGCTTTGGCATAGTCAATAAAGCAGAAATAGATGTTTTTCTGGAACTCTCTTGTTTTTTCAGATCCATCGGATGTTGGCAATTTGATCTCTGGCTCCTCTGCCTTTTCTTAAAACCAGCTTGAACATCTGGAAGTTCACGATTCTCATGTTGCCGAAGCCTGGCTTGGAGACTTTTGAGCATTTCTTTACTAGCATGTCATATGAGTGCAATTGTGGGGTAGTTTGAGCATTCTCTGGCACTGCCTTTCTTTGGGATTGGAATGAAAACTGACCTTTTCCAGTCCTGTGGCCACTGGTGGACTTTCCATATTTGCTGGCATATTGAGTGCAGCACCTACACGGCATCATCTTTGAGGATTTGAAATAGCTCAACTGGAATTCCATCACCAACACTAGCTTTGTTCGTAGTGATGCTTTCTAACGCCCACTTGACTTCACATTCCAGGATATCTGGCTCTAGGTGAGTGATCACACCATCGTGATTATCTGGGTCATGAAGATCTTTTTTGTACAGTTCTGTGTATTCTCGCCATCTTCTTAACAGCTTCTGCTTCTGTTAGGTCCCTGCCATTTCTGCCCTTTATTGAGCCCATCTTTGCATGAAATATTCCCTTGGTTTCTCTAATTTTCTTGAAGAGATCTCTAGTCTTTCCCATTCTCTTGTTTTCCTCTATTTCTTTGCATTGATTGCTAAGGAGGGCTTTCTTATCTCTCCTTGCTATACTTTGGAACTCTGCATTCAGCTGGGCATATCTTTCCTTTTCTCCTTTGCTTTTTGCTTCCTGTCTTTTCCCAGCTATTTGGAAGGCCTCCTCAGACAGCCATTTTGCTTTTTTGCATTGCCTTTTTGGGGATGGTCTTGATCCCTGTCTCCTGTAGAATGTCACGAACCTCCATCCATAATTCATCAGGCACTGTGCTTATCAGATCTAGTCCCTTAAATGCATTTCACACTTCCACTGTGTAGTCCTAAGGGATTTGATTTAGGTCATGCCTGAATGGTCTACTGTTTTTCTCCACTTTCTTCCATTTCAGTCTGAATTTGGCAATAAGGAGTTCATGATCTGAGCCACAGTCAGCTCCCGGTCTTGTTTCTGCTGAATGTATAGAGCTTCTCCATCTTTGGCTGCAAAGCATATAATCAGTCTGATTTTGGTGTCGACCATCTGGTGATGTCCATGGGTAGAGTCTTCTCTTATGTTGTTAGAAGAGAGTGTTTGCTATGACCAGTGTGTTTTCTTGGCAGAACCTATTAGCCTTTGCCCTGCTTCCTTCTGTACTGCAAGGCCAAATTTGCCTGTTACTCCAGGTGTTTCTTGACTTCCTACTTTTGCATTTCAGTCCCCTGTAATGAAAAGGACATCTTTTTTGGGTGTTAGTTCTAGAAGGTCTTGTAGGTCTTCATAGAACTGTTCCATTTCAGCTTCTTTGGTGTTACTGGTTGGGGCATAGACTTGAATTACCGTGATATTGAGTGGTTTGTCTTGGAAACGAGCAGAGATCATTCTGTCATTTTTGAGATTGCATCCAAGGACTCCATTTCGGATTCTTTTGTTGACTATGATGGCTACTCTTTTTCTTCTAAGGGATTCCTTCCACAGTAGTAGATATAATGATCATCTGAGTTAAATTCACCCATTCCAGTCCATCTTAGTTCTCTGATTCCTAGAATGTCGATGTTCACTCTTGTCATCTCCTGCTTGACCACTTCCAATTTCCCTTGATTCATGAACCTAACATTCCAGGTTCCCATGCAATATTACTCTTTACAGCATCGAATCTTGCTTCTATCACCAGTCCCATTCACAACTGGGTTATTTTTGCTTTGGCTGCATCCCTTCATTCTTTCTGGAGTTCTTTCTCCACTGATCTCCAGTTGCATATGGGACACCTGCTGACCTGGGGAGTTCATCTTTCAGTGTCCTATCTCTGCCTTTTCATCCTGTTCATGGAATTCTCAAGGCAAGAATACTGAAGTGGTTTGCCATTCCCTTCTCCAGTGGACCACATTCTTTCAGACCTCTCCACCATGACCCTTCCGTCTTGGGTGGCCCCATACGGCATGGCTTAGTTTCATTGAGTTAGACAAGGCTGTGATCCATGTGATCAGATTGGCTAGTTGTCCATGACTATAGTTTCAGTCTGTCTGCCCCCTGATCCCCTCTCTGCCGTCTTACCTGGGTTTCTCTTACCTTGGACGCAGGGTCTCTCTTCACGGGTGCTCCAGTGAAGTGTCTATTCCCCATTACAGACACTTAATATTTGTTCAGTGCCTGGATGAGTGACTGTGAAAGGCACAGTCCTTTATATTCAAATTTTACTCACATACATTTTTGTTTGTTTGTTTCTATCTTTGTTTTCTTTGTCATGCAGATTCCGGTCGCAAGTTGAAAATTCGGGATACAACTTTGTCCCATGAAACATTAATAGATTTTCAAAGAAGCCACTGTGAACTCCTTAGAGGAGCACCCCACAAATTAAAAAGTAAGGGTTGTGGGCTACAAAAAGAGCTGTCAGAAAGCGAAGAAGTGAAATCACAGTTAGAGCACCAGAAAGCGGAGTGGGAACGAGAACTGGGCAGCTTGAGGTACCATACATCTCGCTTTTAAAGAAATATTTGAACTGTTGCTTCGTTTAATACTACAGAGATGTAGGTGTGTTATAAGGACTAACTTATCCTCTTGGATTTTACAGGGGAGAAAACATATTGTGGACTGTGAAATTCTTGGAAATAATGTAGCAGGTTCTTAACAGTGAATGCTTCTAATAATTTAATGTATATTTTTCCAAATCATCATTTTCATGACCATTCAGGAGTTCACCATAATGGAGACCCCAATAGTTATTTACCAAATTGACTTTCGGTTGTTTTTCACTTTTCTATATTCTGTTTAATACTGCAAGGAATGTCTTTTCTATAAATTCATTTCTACCTTTTAAATTACTTTGAATACATTTTTCTTTAATAATATTATCTTACTTGGTTAAAGTATGAGAAGTTTTAGAAAGGTCTGTGGTCTATATTTCTTAGCTATTCTTCAGAAAGTTTATATGACTTTACGTTCCCACCCACAGATGTATGAAGTAGCCATTTTTCTCAAGACAAATAAAAACAAAATTTTATGCAATTTTATTCCTAAGCCTCTGCATGAAAACAGTGATCATTATTGAGTGTTTTTCATTGTATTCCCCCCATGTTTATTATTTTAAAGATTGTGAAGAGGGAACGCAAATTATTGCAGTAGCAGCGAATAATCCCTTGATTTTCTAAGAAGAACTCTCTAAATTTTTCAGATTCACTTTAAAGAAAGAAGAAAAGAATAGAAGAAATGCTAATATGTTGAATGAAAAAATTAGGGAGCAGCTCAGAAAAGAAGACAAATATAGTAAAGAAGTTGAAACAACAACTAGAACTCACTCTCCCAGCACTCAAAATGGAACTGCGGACTATGAGAAATAATCGGAATCAGGTAGAGTAATCTTTGGTGAAAATTTCAAATTTCTAACACTATTTCATCAATATTATTTATAATATCCCCTTTGTTTGGAGAAGTACCACTTTATTTAGTGTTGTACCATTTGTTTAGTGTCATTTTGTTTGGTGTTATAGGAAATTTTAAGTTACTTCTTAAAAGCAAAACAATTCAAAATTCCCGCAAGTAACAAGGCCAGAAATAAGAATTCTATAATCCTGAAAAGCTGGGTGCAATTTTTCAATCAGAGGGAGGAGAAGGTCACGTCAGTAGCTCACACAATCAGTTCAGTTCAGTTCAGTCGCTCAGTCGTGTCCGACTCTTTGCGACCCCGTGAATCGCAGCATGCCAGGCCTCCCTGTCCATCACCAACTCCCGGAGTTTACTCAAACTCATGCCCATCGAGTCGGTGATGCATCCAGCCATCTCATCCTCTGTCGTCCCCTCCTCCTCCTGCCCCCAATCCCTCCAAGCATCAGGGTCTTTTCCAATGAGTCAACTCTTCGCATGAGGTGGCCAAAGTACTGGAGTTTCAGCTTCAGCATCAGTCCTTCCAATGAACACCAAAGACTGATCTCCTTTAGGATGGACTGGTTGGATCTCCTTGCAGTCCAAGGGACTCTCAAGAGTCTTCTCCAACACTACAGTTCCAAAGCATCAATTTTTCGGTGCTCAGCTTTCTTCACAGTCCAACTCTCCCATCCATACATGACCACTGGAGAAACAAACCATAGCCTTGACCAGACGGACCTTTGTTGGCAAAATAATGTCTCAGCTTTTTAATATGCTATCTAGGTTGGTCATAACTTTCCTTCCAAGGAATAAGCGTCTTTTAATTTCATGGCTGCAGTCACCATCTGCAGTGATTTTGGAGCCCCCAAAAATAAAGTCTGCCATTGTTTCCACTGTCTCCCCATCTATTTCCCATGAGGTGATGGGACCAGATGCCGTGATCTTAGTTTTCTGAATGTTAAGCTTTAAGCCAACTTTTTTATTGTCGTCTTGCACTTTGATCAACAGCCTTTTTAGTTCCTCTTCACTTTCTGCCATAAGGGTGGTGTCATCTGCATATCTGAGGTTATTGATATTTCTCCTGGCAATCTTAATTCCAGCTTATGCTTCTTCCAGCCCAGCGTTTCTCATGATGTACTCTGCATAGAAGTTAAATAAGTAGGGTGATAATATGCAGCCTTGACGTACTCCTTTCCCTATTTGGAACCAGTCTATTGTTCCCTGTCCAGTTCTAACTGTTGCTTCCTGACCTGCATACAGGTTTCTCAAGAGGCAGGTCAGGTGGTCTAGTATGCCCATCTCCTTCAGAATTTTGCACAGTTTCTTGTGATTCACACAGTCGACGGCTTTGGCATAGTCAATAAAGCAGAAATAGATGTTTTTCGGGAACTATCTTGCTTTTTTGATGATCCAGCGGATATTGGCAATTTGATCTCTGGCTCCTCTGCCTTTTCCAAAACCAGCTTGAACATCTGGCAGTTCTCGGTTCACGTATTGCTGAAGCCTGACTTGGCGAATTTTGGGCATTACTTTACTAGCGTGTGAGGTGAGTGCAACTGTGCGATAGTTTGAACATTCTTTGGGATTGCCTTTCTTAGGGATTGGAATGAAAACTGACCTTTTCCAATGCTGTGACCACTGCTGAGTCTTCCAAATTTGCTGGCATATTGACTGCAGCACTTTCACAGCATCATCTTTGAGGATTTGAAATAGCTCAACTGGAATTCCATCACATCCACTAGCTTTGTTCATAGTGATGCTTTCTAAGGCCCACTTGACTTCACATTCCAGGATGTCTGGCTCTAGGTCAGTGATCACACCATTGTGATTATCTGGGTTGTGAAGATCTTTTTTGTACAGTTCTTCTGTGTATTCTTGCCACCTCTTCTTAATATCTTCTGCTTCTGTTAGGTCCATACCATTTCTGTCCTTTATCGAACCCATCTTTGCCTGAAATGTTCCCTTGATATCTCTAATTTTCTTGAACAGATCTCTAGTCTTTCCCATTCTGTTGTTTTCCCCTGTTTGCATTGATCGCTGGGGAAGGCTTTCTTATCTCTTCTGGCTATTCTTTGGAACTCTGCATTCAAATGGGAATATCTTTCCTTTTCTCCTTTGCTTTTCCCTTCTCTTCGTTTCACAGCTATTTGTAAGGCCTCCTCAGATAACCATATTGCCTTTTTGCATTTCATTTCCATGGGGATGGTTATTGAGAAACCACAGGGTTGAGATTGTTGTAGAAACTGGAGGTTAAGCTCTCCACTCGCCTCAGGCGACAGATCCTTCTGCCTTGAGTGAATAGGTCTAGAAGAGAAGGGGCATGGGGAGGGAAGATTGTGCCTAGTTTTACATCAAGTTTCCTCTGGCCTTCAATCTGGCAGGTGGGTGAGGGTCGTGGACCCCCTACCTCTGTGCCCGTCAGCCCTCAGTCCACCTGCCCCGAGAACAGCAGAGCTGGCTCCAGCTTTCCCAGCTGGATTCTCCCTCACAGTAGAGTCCTCAAGGTCTGGTGTTAACTGGCGTCCTCGAGAGGTGCAGGAATGCTCCCCGTAGAATTTTTTTCCAGCATTTGGTAGAAACCAAACACTCTTGAAGTTGATTGTCCTTCATTCTGCTGAGTTCTCGAGTGGCATCTCAGAACAAAGGAATTCATTCCCCAGCCAATGTCCCTCTCAGACACGGACCGGGACCCATCCCCGAGGTCCTCGCAGCAGATCCCCCACAACGGAAACCTCTCGGGGAGAGCTCAGGAACGCACTGTGTGTAGTTCAGATCCATTTGTCTACATCAGTCAGGTAGGGACACACAGTGGCCTCATCCAAGGAGAGGTCTTTAATATTTTCCATAGGAACTGATCTCAGATCTTTTGCGACTGTCCCGAAGGAGCTGGGACCCTGATTGCGGTCTAGGCCAGGCAGACCACGTGTGCTCCCCCGTCGACTGCCCTACCCGACAAAGTCCCTCTGCTCTGCAGGGAGCACGTCTGTCCCTCCATGCCCGCATCACCACCAGTGTCTCAGTCAGAGTCCGCTCCTGGCTCCACTCTCATTTCTGTAACCAGTGCCCTGTCAACGGCCTTTTCACATCATTTACAGCTTTTCAGTTCGTAAAAGCTGCAACATCAGTTGTAAAAACACTTTTCAACACTTTACCAAGGTCTTTTTTTAGAATCAACTTATAGAAGTCTCCCTCCCAACAAGGGAATAAAACTCAAAAACTCTTGCTACTTGCACATATTCTGGTATTTGGTAGTGATTTCCCTCCCTTGATAGATCATTAGGTTAGTTTATCACCTCCACTGAAGGTAAGGAGGAAAACTATAGGCAGTCCAAAGACCATACTTTGGAAGTCATTCTTGTACTTGTGAGAAAATGAACCCTCTCCTCTGTGTAGTGTCCTGTTTCCATACAAGGAACTTTTGAAAACAGTGATAGATATGCCATAGTATACATTTAGTGATAATTATTATGTTTTTCATTGTATTTCCCCCATCTTACTATTTTAAACAGTATGAAGAGAGAATGAAAGTTATTGCTACAGAAAGTAACCTCATGATTCTCTAAGAAGACCTCTCTAAATTTTACCTTATTTACCATTAGTGTATATACCATGAATGAAATAGGTGGATTATATTGTACTGATATGTTTGTACTAGAGAAGTAACTGTGGTTTGATGTAAGAGGCCTAATAGAGTCAGAAGACCTGGTGAAAAGCCTGCAGCTTACTTATATAGTTTTAACTTCTTCCTTTCCAGAATTATTATAGCTAATGAGATAATTGATGTTTGTAGAAGTGCTTAGTACAGTTGTCAGTAGGTAGAAGTCTGTAATTGCCTATTAAAATGTTAGAAATGTGGCATATTCTCAAGAAAACAATTTCTGTACAAAATATAATCTATTTAAATATATAGAGAGCTAAGGCTCTTACTGTGAAGTAACTGTATAGGAGGTATCAGATGCAGTGTTTTTAAAGGCAGCGAATGGTGGTGTTTATTGAATCACAGTTGATTTACAATGTTGTGTTAGTTTCAGGTATATAGCACAGTGATTGAGACCTATATGTATATATGTGTGTATATTATGTAAATGGGGGTTCCCTGCTGGCTCAGACAGTAAAGAATCCACGTGCAAAGCGGGAGACCTGGGTTGGATCCTTAGGTTGGGAAGACCCCCTGGAGAAGGAAATGGCTGCTGTCTCCAGTATTCTTGCCTGGGGAATTCCATGGACAGAGGCGCCTGACAGGCTACAGTCTGTCGGGTTGCAAAGAGTTGGACATGACTGAGTGAGTAACACACACACACACACACACACACGTTCCTTTTGAGATTCTTCTAGTAGAATATTAACTGTAGTTCCTAATGTTGCACAGTAGATCCTTATTGGTTATTTTACATACACTTGACTGTATATAATGGTATATGTTAAACCCAACCTTATTTTTCCCTCCCCCTACCCTCCTTTCCCCCATGGTGACCATAAGTTTGTTTTCTATGTTTGTGAGTCTCTCTTTTTTTTTTCCATTTATTTTTATTAGTTGGAGGCTAATTACTTTACAGTATTGTAGTGGTTTTTGTCATACATTGACATGAATCAGCCGTGGATGTGAATCTCTTTCTGTTTTGTAAACAAATTCATTTTAGATTCCACATATAAGCAGTATGATATAATATTTGTCTTCGTCTGGCTTACCTCACATTGGGTGATAATGTCTAGGTCCATCTCTGTTGATGCAAATAACATTATTTTGTTCTTTTTCACGGCTTAGTAGTTTTCCATTGTATATATATTCCATATCGGATGCAAGTTTTAAGTGTAGTCAACGCTACAGATCCTTTATTTTAAGCCTTCTGGGTTTGCTGTGGTTCAGAGAAAAGCCTTTTCCGTTCTGAGCTTCTTGAAAAGTCGCTTGGGATTTCTTTTTCCTTTCATGGATTCTTTGTCTTCAATTGAGTTTTTGAACCTTAGGGTGTTTCTGCTTGTATAAAGTTTGAGGTTTGAATCAAATCTTAATTTTTCTGGTTGGAGAGCCACTTGCTGCAGTCTTTTCATTGTATAAAGATACAGGTTAGTGTTTCATTTCAGAGGAAATAGTGAAATGTCATTTTATTGAGTACTAACTACAAGTTTCCTTTGTTTCACTTAGGTTCCTGATAGTGGCAGAAAAGCAAAAGATCTGTTATGCAAAAGCCATGTGCTGCAGGATGAAATAGCCAGCCTAAGACGGGAAATAGGAGTTAATCAACAAATGCAATCATTTAAAGAGAGAATTTGTCCGTATGAAAATGAGAAAGCAGAAGCAAGTATCCAGAAGGATAAATAATTTTCAGACTTCCTGAAAGAAAATTCAAAATGATTGTTGATTCTAGCTAAATGGTGAATCTAGTTGAATGAAAAAATACACAGGCTGTGACTATATGGTCTCTAAACAAGCCTAAAAGCACACCTTCTATATCCAGCAAATAAAAGTTAGACCCGAGAGACGCTCCACTTGGAGTGGAGATATTGTGTCGCTGGTGAAGTGTTAAGAGATTAAGTTCTAAATTTTTAATATAGACAGATATTAGTAATTTAGTCTTTTACTATTAAGATAATAATTTTAATCTTTATGTTACCGCATGTCGGTATAATGATGAAGCAGATAAAAGAAACGCTCAAACCTAAAATGGATATTTTGAAACTAAGCTTCAGTTACATGGATTACCTTGACAGTTAATTCCATGTTTCCCAGATGCTACCACTTATATATAGTACTTTGGCTTCGGTAGCTTGTCATACCTTTTTGTCGTACTTGTTGGTATAATTTTCATTCTATTCATGTAAATTTGAGTTAACTTGGAAAACATTTCAGTCTTGAATCATTTCTTCTTACGGCCTCTCAACTCTTTAAAGAATTGTCACTAATTGGTAATTCATTGACAAGTCATTGAAATATTCTTGTCATTAAATCATAATTTGGGACTCAAGTGGTGAACTTTAACCAACTCTTCCTTGTTTTAATCTTCCCGCTGCTATTTATGCTATTTACTTAGAACATGTTTACAAACAATTTGCTCATAATTCTCATTTTAAGGATCAATTACTATCATCTGAATAGCAGATTGCCCAATAAAAATGAAGGGTGGCAACAGGAATGGAGTGAGTCAGGGAGAGGGCTGTAGGGGCTGCAGTCCAGAGGCAGGTATGTGGAGGACAGGATAACGAGGCTCCTTGAGGGCTATGGGAGCAACTGCTTTTGTTAAATTTGATTTTTCTTTTATATTGGAGCATAGTTGATAGACAGTTTTGTGTTAGTTTCAGGCGTACAGCAAATCGATTCAGTTACACACACATGCATCCTTTTCCAGTTCCTTTTCGCAGGTGGGTGACTGCAGAATGTTGAGTAGAGCTCCCTGTTCTCCCCAGGAGGCCCTTGTGGTCAGCCAAGAGCAGAAGTGGGGAGGAGGGATAAATTAGGAGTTTGGGGTTAACATAGACACACTACTAGACATAAAATAGATAAGCCACAAGGGAATGGCCTAATTATTTTTGCTGGGATAGGAGTCTGTTGGAAAGATCTGAGCACTGGTTGGAATATGTGAAGATATCTGAAGTTAATCAAAGCCTCTAATAAAGAAAGAGGGAACATGTTCTACAGGGTGGCGTATTCCACCACTTGTTGCACATTCACACCCATTTCTTTCTGGTTGTGGGGTGGTGAAGCTCTGCAGATTTATTGGGAGGGGCACGGCGTGGACAGTGGGTCTGCATCTTTTGTCTGAGTGACTTAATATCAGAAAGGCCGGAGGGTGGCCCCTTCTGTGTCTGTAACCAGATTCAGTGAGGAGGGAAAAGGAGGTGAGTTGCTGTGTGTGGTGATAGTTTTCAAAGTCCATATGTGGGAGTTATCTATCTACACAACGTCATAGTAAAGTGATTTGATAAACTCAGTGACACAGCATCTTATTAGGCAATTGTGAGACTGCCACTTCGGCAAGAAGTGGCTGATACCCTCAAAAAGCAGTCTATGTTGGATGCTGCACTGGAAGTCATGGCACGCAACCATGCCAATTTACAAGATGAGATACAGGATTTAAAGAGCAAGGTATGGGGTACTCTTTCTGCCCCCTTCTGATGTCTATGTCAGAAGCTTTCTCTATCTCCTTTATACTTTAATAAAACTTTATTACACAAACGTTCTGAGCGATCCAACCTCGTCTCTGGCCCCGGATTGAATTCTTCTCCTCCGGAGACCAAGAACCCGGACGTCTTTGGGATTCAGCAACAACCTTTCATCTTGGGGCCTTGTCCGGGATCCTTCAGGACAAGGAGGGTGTGCTTTGCTCATGATGTCTACTCTACGAGCTCAAAGAAGACTCCAAACGGAATTCGAGTGGTCCCTCATGCTCCAGCGGCCCGGCCCGGGCTTCCTCTACATTCTTTAGGATTATATAACAATAATGTATCTTGCCTGAGGACAGCCTTTGATTAAACCTTCTGGCTAATTCTGTTATCTTAAAACATAAATTAGACATAAACATAAATTAGGTCTACAACTCGGGAGACCCAGGTTTAATCCCTGGGTCAAGAAGATCCCCTGGAGAAGGAAATGGCAACCCAGTCCAGTACTATTGCCTGGAAAATCCCATGGATGGAGGAGCCTGGTGGGCTACAATCCATGGGGTCGCAAAGAGTTGGACACAACTGAGCGACTTCACTTTCACTTTCTAAAACATAAATTATGGGAGTAGGTCTGGTCTTTACAAGGATGTATCCTGCCTGAGGACAGTTTTTGGATTAAACCTTCTGGCCAATTCTGTTATCTTAAAATGTAAATTATGGGAGTAGGTCTGGTGAGGTCTTTACAACCTCCAGACATTCCTTGGATTCTTTGGAGAGTATATAACTCCATTGCTAACACTAGCAAGGGGGTACTCTTTTGACCACCTTCTCATGTCTATGTCAGAAGCTCTATCTCCTTTATACTTTAATAAAACTTTATTACAAAAAAAAATAAATAAAGAGCAAGGTACGTCAACTCCCAAGTCAGGTACATATGAAATTGAATGTGTGGACAGTTAATATGTAGGTTAAAGCGTTTGAGGACACTCATTTTCATAGTTTTCTTTTGTATTTTCATTACAAGTCATTTACTCCAGTTTTATTATCTTTATAATGCACTCTTTTCTTAAACTCTGGCATTCTGTGATTTGCATTATATATTTTTACTTATGTTATTTATCCTCAGGAAAGTGGAGAAATGTGCATCCTTATTCACACAGGTTGAGAGACTTTTTTTTTGTATTGAACTTATATATATATATATATATATATATATATATATATATATATATATATAGACACACACACACACACACATATATATTAGTGATAGCTGTATTACCATGATGAGGTAAGCCAGATAAAATCAGAGGATAATGTTTAATGGAAGGTTCCAGAAAATTATCATTTCTCATCTTCCCTTTGGTGACCGGCTGTAGAGTTCTGTGTATATTTATTTTGTGAATTTCAGAATAACTTGTTGCAGAAATGGTATTATACAAACCCGTTGAATTTAGGCATTGCCTTCTTTTCTTCATTTGAGATATATTGTAAAAGCAAGGAGATCCTCAGATGGAGTATAGTATGTATGCCGGACCAGCCGGGAGATTTCAGCGAGCAACACGGCGCGTTCCTTTAGGCTAAGAAATAAAGACACAGAACAGATGGGGTCGAGAGGATCGCTGCAGTCAGCGATGATTATTTCTCAGGGTTACATTTATACTAAACCAAGAAGAGAATCTTAAGAAGAGAAAATATTTTTCCATAAACATCACTTTGAGATAACAATCACCAGAACTCTCTGATAACGTCAAGGGTTAAGAAGGGCATCCCATTTATCTTAAGGGTGGTCGTGAAAGGCTTATCTATCTGCATCATGTGTGCATTCAAGGCTTACTAGTGTTCTGATTAACTTTGGGTTCCAGGAGAGGGGTGGCGGGACAGAGAGCTATGTCCTTGAACAGACCCTTGATAATCAATCAAGGCAGCTCCCAGAGTCAGCTCTTTCAAGCCGCTCCCCGCATATGTACATCCAAAATAAAGAATTAAGAGCATCATCTAGATCGTGCCTTTGGATTTTTTAAAAAGCTATTGAGATATAATTGACATAACATATAATTCACCCATTCCAAGTGTGTAGTTCAGTATCTCTTAGTCTAGAGAGGTGTCACCTGTGACCACAGTCAATTTTAGAGCATTTCCATCACCCCTCAAAAGAAACCCTGCATCCCTTAGTCACCACCTATGGCCCCCTCCTCTCCTTCAGCCCCAGGCAGCCCCCAGTATAATATCCGTCTGTGTGGACGTTCCTGTTCTGGGTATTTCACGTAAATGGAGTCACACGGTGTGTGCTCCTTTGTGGTTAGCTTTTCTCATGTGATGTCATGTTTTCGTGGTTCATCCATGTTACAGCACGTGTCAGTTCTTCCGTTTCTGTTGATGATCAAGCTAGAAACAGTACATGGCTAAGCCATTTATCCATTCATACGTTGATGGAGATTTGGGTTGTTTCCACTTTGCGGCTACGAAAAATGCTGCTGTGAGCACTGACTTACACGCTTCTGGATGGACAGGCTTTTATTTCCCTGTGGTTGGATTTTATCCTCAGAGTTAACTGTTAATTCCACGTATAAAATAAACTGGAGAAATAACCCACTAGTTTGGGTGAGTTAAGATCTCCTTTGTTGTGTAATGATTTCTCAACAACACACGTTATACCTCACTTTCATTAACTCTAGATTTACAGAGAAATAGAAACTATTGGTTAGAACAATTCTGTAAGATTAGATCCATGTCAAATGTTTTTGTACTAACTCACCTTAAAAAGCATGCTACATGCTAAATCGCTTCAGTCATATCCAACTCTTTTGCAACCCTATGGGCTGTAGCCCACCAGGCTCCTCTGTCCATGGAATTCCTCAGGCAAGAATACTGGAGTGGGTTGCCATTTCCTACTCCAGGGGATCTTCCCAACCAAGAGGTTGAACCCAATTGTCTCCTGCATTCCCTGTATTGGCAGGCAGATTCTTTACCACTGTGCCACCTAGGAAGCCCATTTAAATCGATAAATGTCTCTGAATTTTTTTTTTCTTTTCCTCTAAAGGTTTTGTATATCCCTAGTCTGATTTATTCATGGATAATCGACTTTTGTTTGATGCTATCGTAAATCATAAGTTTAAGAATTTGCTACTTTACAGGAATACAATTGGAGTTTGTGTCCTGATTTTATGTAGAGCTACCTTGCTAAACTTTCTTACTGACTCTAATATTGTATTTCTGAATTACATTCTTTCATCAACCATCATGTGTGAAGTATGCCAGTTTTGTTTCTTCCTTTCCAGTCATCAAACTTTTGTGCCTTTCTCTTGCTTTAATGCTCTGCCTAGGAACACTTCTAAAATGCTGAATTGAAAATAATAGTAATGAACATTTTTGCCTTTTCTTGAACTCAAAGGGCAACTTCCAATGACTCATCATCACATCTGAGGTTTATGGAAGGATTTTGGGTTGTCTACAAATAATTTTCCTTCTACTCACAATTGCTGGGAATTTTTCATCGTAAATGGAAATGAATTTTATCAGATACATTTTTCTGGATATGTTGAGGTGATTATAGGATTTATTTCATTTGTTAATTAATTCCATTTATTGGTTTTCTAAAGTTAAATCTGCATCTTCGGGCTTCCCTGGTGGCTCAGTGGGAAAGAATCCGCTTGCCAATGCAGAAGGCATCAGTTTGAGCCCTAGTCTGGGAAGATTCCACATACTGTGGAGCAAGTAAGCCCACGAGCCACAGCTACTGAAACCCATGCCTCCCGGAGTCCCTGCTCTGCAACAAGAGACGCCACAGCAATGGGAAGCCCATGCACTGCAAGAAGAGTAGCCCCTGCTTGCCGCAACTAGAGAAAACCTGCATACAGCAATGAAGACCCAGGAAAGCCAGAAATGAAAACATAAATAATTCTAAAAAATATCTTCATCTTTTATATAAACCCTTCTTGATGATGATGGATGATCCTTTTTACATGTTACTCACTTTGATTTGCATGCGAGTGTCCTTTACTCTGTTGCCCGTGTCAGACTTCAGTATCAAAGTTAAGCTACTCTCACAAAGTAAGTCTTTCCTATTCTTACTCCTATTATCTCCAATTATCTGGAAGAGTCTGTGCAGTATTTCCTTGAAGGCGACTTTAGTTGTATCCCATTATATTAATGCATCACATGGGTTGTCATGACAGCTTAGAATCCCAAGGAACCTTATCCACAGATCAAGTCTTCATAGTCCTGTCAACTCTATCCCATGGGCTTTCACTGAATACACACTGGTGCTGAGCCAAAGCCTGGGAGCAGGCAAAGAGCTGAGAGAAACTTCTAAAGGTTTCATTCAGTGCAAGGCATTGGCTGGCAGCTTCCTATGGCTAAGGGATGTCAGAGTGCTGACACCAGTCTCTCACTGAGAGCACTGCATAGGCTTCCAAAGCCTGAGGGTAGGCTGCAGAGAGACCTCCTGAAGCCCTGATTGGGAATCATAGATGAAAAACAAAGAGAACTTCCCATGGACCCCAAAAGCTAGCAGCTAGCCTATAGAGCAGAGAGAGATCTCCCATGATTTAACAAGCTGGGTAACTTGGCTACAGAACAAGAGAACTGCAAGGTCCCATGCCCTGCTGAAGGGAAAGTGCTAGCTCTTCTCTCTAAACATTTGAAGCTAGTAACCTGAATGTAGCAAACCTGAAGCAAAGTCCATACTCAGCTCAACTACAGGTTAGACAGTAGCACATAGGGTAAAGAATCTGCCTGCAATGCAAGATGCTCACACAGTGTGTGAGCGACTCACACACGGGCTAGAGGAATTCAGGCCCCTAACCTTAGGGCCATGTTGAATAGATGAAACACACTCTTCTGGAAACAAATATTATTAACTTCCTTCTGCATTTATCTTTTATGTGCAATGTCTTGTCTAATATCCAAAGTTAAGACACATTCAAAGAAGTAAGAAAATATGAGCTAGGGTTGAAAAAAGAAACAGTCAATAAAAGCAAATCCAGAGATGGCCTAGATGTTGGGCTTATCAGACAGGGACTTTACATAACTCTAGCGAGCGAAGTCGCTCAGTCGTGTCCAACTCTTAGCGACCCCTTGGACTGCAGCCTACCAGGCTCCTCCATCCATGAGAATTTCCAGGCAAGAGTACTGGAGTGGGTTGCCATTTCCTTCTCCTGGGGATCTTCCCGACCCAGGGGTCAAACCCAGGTCTCCCACATTGTAGACAGACGCTTTACCATCTGAGCCACCAGGGAAGTTCATTACATAACTCTAATAAATGATAAATGCTAAGGGCTCCAGTGGATAGAAAATGGACATTGCACAAGTAGATGGGCAAAATCCACAGAGAACTGGAGGTTTTAAAAATGTTAAAAATATATATATAACAGATATGAGAATCATTCAGTGAACTTAGCTGACTGGACACAGCAGCGGAAAAAAAAAATGTTAGTGAAGCCTATAGACAAGTCAATTGAAATGATTCAAAATTAAATAAAGGGAGGGAAGGAGGTTTAAAAGCCATGGAATCTGAGTTCTGCAAGACAATAGCAGCAGTAGTTGAACACTGTACTTGTAATTAAAATCCAAGGAGACGACAGTGGAGCACAGGAAAAATGTGAAGAAATAATGGTTGAGAAATTTCTTCAGTTGATTAGTGATACCAACGCACAGAGTCAAGAATCTCAGTGGACTCCAAGCAGGATAAATACAAAACAGCTGGGGTGGGACTGTTGAACAGTCATGTCCAACTCTCTGTGGCCTCCTGGACTGTAGCCCACCAGGCTCCTCTGTCCATGGAGTTTTTCAGGCAAGAATACTGGAGCAGGTTGCCATTTCCTACTCCAGTGGATCTTCCCGACCCAGGGATTGAACCTGAATCCCTTGCGTCTCCTGCAGGCAGATTCTTTACTGCTGATGCCACCTGGGAAACCCTGACATATGAGAATCAAACTGCTAAAAAGCAAAGACCAAGAACAGATCTTAAGAGCACCCAGATAGTGAAAAATTGTTACTTTCAGGGAAACAACGGTAAGAACGAAGGCTAAATTCTCTCAGAAATCATGAAGACCAGAAAACACCAGAATCATATCTTTAGTCCTGAAAGGGCAATTAGGGGGGTAAAAAGTTGTCAAGCTAAACTATTATATCCATTGAAAACCTCCTTTAAAAATGAAGGTAAAGACATTACAGAGTACCAATTGAAGAACTCTTTCCCAATAGACAGTCACTGCCAAAGAAAAAAAAAAGTAACAGGTTTTAGGTTGTAGGGAAATGATACCAAGCAGAAGAAAGACTTTTAAAACAAAATGGGAGGGGGGATATTCTGAGAGAATAGCATTGAAACAAGTATACTATCGAGGGTGAAACAGATCACCAGCCCAGGTTGGATGCATGGGACAAGTGCTGAGGGCTGGTGCACTGGGAAGACCCAGAGGGATTGGATGGGGACTGGAGTGTGTGTGTGTGTGTGTGTGGGGAGGGGGGGGTGGCGGGGAGGGATTGGGATGGGGAACACATGTAAATCCATGGCTGATTCATGTCAATGTATGGCAAAAACCACTACAATATGGTAAAGTAATTAGCCTCCAACTAATAAAAATAAATGAAAAAAAAATTTTCACATGCTTCAGATAGCAGGAATGAATGTAGGTCAAAAATTATTTGCAATTAAAAAAAAATGAAGGGATCCAAAGGATAATAAATATGTAGCTTTAGACTTGCTTGGCATAAAAGCTTGAATTTAAAACCCAAGTCATGGTCACCAATCCTTTGCCCTAAGGTAACCAGAGCCTTTTCTTCTCAGAGTGCAGGTTCTCCAGCTGCAACAAAGAGTTGGCCCTTGTCTCCAGCTCTCTGGTGACCTTGGGAAGGTGGCGCAGTGGTAAAGAATCTGCCAGAAGCAGAAAACGCTGGTTAAATTCGTGGATTAGGAAGATCCTCTGGAATCGAAAATGGCAGCCTACTCCAGCATCCTTGCCTGGAAAATTCCATGGACAGGAGCCTGGCTGGTTCCATTCCAGGGGTCACAAAGAGTCAGGGCTGTGTCGGCTGAGCACAGCCCCCACAGATGTTATCCTTGAGGCTCACTCTTTCTTTCTTCTTGACCATATTCTCTAAAAACTCATGCTATTTTGAAGCAGATTACTACCTGCCTGCGCTCTGGCAGAAGTTTTACCTTCTGGATAGATATGGAAAGAAAGGAGCGGCTGGTGGGGCTGGGAGTGGGTCAGTGGAAAAGCTCTGTCCAGCTCACAAAAGAACTCATATGCACAAGTCAGTGGTTGAATGCTTCTTTGGTGTTTTAGTCCAAGAGAGCTCCTTGTTCTGGGCAGGCAGCGGAGGTGAATCGATGCCTCTTGCTTCACTGCTGTTAGCCCTGCTGCTTTAGTTTGAATTCACAGCACACAGAGCCCCAGAGTGTGTCCCTCAGCCCTCCCCCAGGGACACAATAGTGCGCTTGTCTTTCAGTGCTGCAAAGAGCATTCTCTCTCCCCCTGAGTTTCCAGCACTGTTTCCAGTTGTTGGCCTTTTGTGTATCTTCTCAGGTATTTTAATGAAAAAGTTAGAGAGGTTACATCAGGTAAGTCTAGTTTTTTTTGACAACTTTTTATTACTTAAATTCATATATGTAGGAAAGTTGAAAGAATTTTACAGGAAATATCCATACACCTTCCACCTAGATTCAATGCCTAAAATATTGATTTTGCTTATTAATGACAAATTTTAATTCGGGGATGCAGAAAAAGATAGTTTATTTTAAGCAGATTGTTATTATACATATTCTTAGACTTATGAGCATTAAATATGCTTTATGTTAATCATAAAAATATTTAACCAGAGAAAAACTGGAGTATAAGTAACTTTTCTATAAATGATACATCAGCATTACGTTAATAAATGGAAAACTGAAGCAATCATTTTAAGAGTTCATGTTTTATAAAATTTTAATGAGATTGGATAATTTTTTACAATGATCCACCTCATTCTATAGATTAAAATTGGTTGAATGATGGGAAAGGAGAAATAAATGACCTTGATGTCGATTTGGGTCTATGTTGTCTTAAGCAAAAATTTACCTAAACTATAAATCAATTTGGGATTTCCTGGTGGCTCAGACAGTAAAGAATCCTCTTGCAATGTGGGAGACCTGGGTTCAGTCCTTGAATTGGCACTATCTCCTAGGGGAGGGCATGGCAACCCACTCCAGCATTCTCACCTGGAGAATCCCCATGGATAGAGGAGTCTGGTGGGCTACAGTCCATGGGATCGCAAACAGTCGGTCATGACTGAGAGAGTAAGCACAGCACATAAATAAACTTGGAGCTCAAGACATCTCCTTTTATACCCAATGTCTTTTAAAGGATATCATTTATATTATTATATTATATTATACAGTCATATGGGTTTCCCTGATGACTCAGTTGGTAAAGAGTCTGCTTGCAATAGTTTCTCACCAGAGGATGAGAACAAGAATGAGAAGATTCTTCTTGGCTTTGTAATTCATCACCCTCCAGCATGCTCACCATCTGGGAGAAACCAACATCAGCCATTGGGCTGACTTATTGAGAAGCTGACAGATGATGGCCTCAAAGTCATTTAAAAAGAGCACTTCAACTCCAACCTCATTTAAAAGGCTATGCTTTTATACCAAAACTTAGTGGTAATATTCTTCCGCTTTACATTTTTCTTCTCACAATACAGCATTTCAAACAGCCCAGCCAAGGGACCCTAAAGCAGTCTTAGGTCTTATGTAACAATTCCCTGCACATTATTATTATTTTTCAAATTGCTTTTCCCTGGCACACATTACAAAGTCTCCCTGCAGATCAAAACCAAAGGCTTGGAACGAGCCCATGTTTGTTTCAACTTGAATCACCATCCACCTGGGTCTGAGTCAGGCTGGCAGTCCAAAGGGAAAATACTGCCTAAGTTTGTTACTGCCTCTGGATCTGTCCCCGGGCTCAAGAGCACAAAGCAGATCAACTGGGAGAGGCCACAAGGCAAATTTGCCTAGAGATGAATTCTGGGAGGCAGCAGGGTTGAGAGTAGCCTGGCCATTTGGCAGGGAGTAAATAGCAATGACCTCTGAGTGGAACCATTTGAGAAAGAGCAAGGTGGCTCATGATTCCTAAGTAAGGGCTTGCTGAAGCATTGTTTTAAGCTAGAAAGGCTCTCAAGGCAAGCCTTTTCCTTTTGGAGACATTTAAGACCTGAAAACCAGCCACCTTTGGTTATTATAAAACTTCAAAATGTATATAACATTTTAAAACAAGGACACTCCAGAACTCACTTAAATACAAAGTAACTAGAATCGATCCATTCTTTGCTTCTAGAGGTCCTTTTGATTCTAGATTTTACATCTTCTAAAAGTAGAATCCTTCTCCAATATAACTTTCAGGAAAAGGAAAGGTGGTTTTTATTCGCTAATTGTGGCTCTCTCCTTTTTCCCATAGACCAGATTCTGCCAGGTGAGTAAACTGCCAGTTGGCTGAGTCCAGCTCTCAAGTATCTTTAACTCTCTAAGCCTCTAGGACATTGCTCATCAAGGACAGGCATTAATTCCTCTCTGTCAAAGAGTCTAGCAACATGCTAGGTCTCCTGAGAAGCTGGTGAGGAGGAGGCATTCTTTGCCTTATTTGGGGCTAGTCAAGAACCTGGAAGCCTGGGAGACCAGACGGGCTGCTCTAGGAGGTCTCATGGCTGTGCCTGGAGAGCATCATTTCCAGCTGCCCCACTGAGTGGCTGGGTAGATTGGGACATGTTACTTATCTCTATGGCCTATTTCCTCATCTGTAAAATGGGGCTTGTGGTAACAACCACATCAATGTGCTGTTTTGTATTTTATCATTTATTTTTATTTTGGCTGTGCTGGGTCTTCATTGCTGTGCAGGCTTTCCTTTAGTTGCAACAAGCAGGGGCTACGCTTTAGTTGCAGTGCTTAGGCTTTTCACTGCAGTGGCTTCTCTTTCGGAGCACAGGCTCCATAAGTGCCTGGGGCGTGTGGGCTGCAGTAGTTGCAGTTCCCGGGTTCTAGAGCCCAGGCGCAATAGTTGTGGTGCCTGGGTTTAGTTGCTCCTCCTCATGCGGGATCTTCCCAGACCAGAGACCGAACCTGTGTCTCCTGCATTGGCAAGCAGATTCTTTACCCCTGAGCCACCAGGGAAGCCCCAGTGAGCTGTTTTTCAGATTAATTAAAATAGAAAGAGCACAAAGAAAATGTTAAACCTCTGTCAGCCATTACTATCAGACGTCTGAACGTGTGTTTGACGCATGTAACTGTACTGCGACCAAATGTCATTTGTGCCAGTAGAACTGCATTGCCCGCTCTAGTCAGATATATATGTTTTTAAACTTCTCTCACGATTGGGGAAGGATCACCAAGAGGAAACAGCGAATTGACCGCTGAGGCAGGGGGAGAGCCGGAATCTCTGGGGCATTTGCCCCCACCCTCCCTTGCAGCTCTCGCCACCAGTGAGAGTTACCTTGTTCGGACCAAGAGAAAGCACTCCTGGGAGCCCCTTAGAGCCAGGGTCCCCACCCTCTGGGATTTAATGCCTGATGATCTCAAGTGGAGCTGATATAAGAATAATAGAAAGAAAGTGCACAATAAATGTAGTGCGCTTGAATCATCCCGGAACCATCCACCCCTCCATCCACAGAAAAACTGTCTTCTATAAAACTGATCCCTGGTACCAAAAAGGCTGGGGACCGCTGCTCTAAGGAGCAGGCTGTGTGTGTGTGTGCACGCGCATGCGTGTGTGTTTAAAGTTCCTCAACAAATACACTAAGTTCTGCTTTGGGGATACATCATGGATCCACAAAGGAAGCCCTGTAGACAGAAACATTATGCAAAAATCAAGACAGACCAATGGATTTTAATAGAGTATAATGGGTTCATTGATATAGCTTCCGATTCCACACTGTCACTGATGTTTACGAAATGACATCTGTTGAGTTTTGGTGTAGTACCAAAGAGGAATAGCCACAGCAAACAAAAAGACTATAGTTGTCGTTTAGTGGCTCAGGCGTGTTCCACTCTTTTGTGAACATTTTTAGACTGTAGCCCTCTAAGCGCCTCTGTCCATGGGATTCTCCAGGCAAGAATACGGAAGTGGGTTGTCATTTCCTTGTCCAGGGGATCTTCCCAACCCAGGGATCCAACCAGTGTCTTCTGCATTGGCAGGTGGATTCTTTACTGCTGAGCCACCTGGGAGGCCCGAAAAGGATGTTAACTTCTCTCTTTCCCAACTACATATATTGTGAGGCTGAGTTTCCTTCACATTTTGCAACCAAAACCATGTACTGCAACAGATTGAATAGAAAAGTAGGTATGAGAATCAGTATGAGTCAATATGAATATCAACAGATAAAACTCAAACAAAAACGTTTGTGTCCTCAATTTAAAAAAAACAACTTTCTATTTTATATTTAAGAATGACCAATAACAATGTTGTGATAGATTTAGGTGGACAGCAAAGGGACTCAGCCATAGATACACATGTATCCGTTCTCCCCCAAACTCCCCTCCCATCCAGGCTGCCACATAACATTAAGCAGATTTCCCTGTGCTATACAGTGAAAAAAGTGTTAATCACTTAGTCACGTCCGACTCTGCGACCCAGTGGACTGTAGCCTTCCAGGCTTCTCTGTCCACGGGATTCTCTAGGCAAGAATACTGAAGCGGGATGCCATGCCCTCCTCCAGGGGATCTTCCAGACCCAGGGACTGAACCAGGGTTTCTTCCATTGCAGGCAGACTCTTTACCATCTGAGCCACACACCTTTGAGGTGCGATACAGGAAGGTCCTCCATTACTTAAAGGTTCCTAAGATGAAAAAGCTTGAGAACCACTGAATTAGAGTTTTACTTAAAAAAGGACAAAACTGTGTTTAAAAACTTGCTAGGAAACTAGATCTTATTTGTCCCTATAATAATAATGATTACATAAAGCGATAGAGCCGTTAGCTAATGCTACAATGGCTATCACATTGCAATATATAGATGTATCAAATTAATATGTGGTCCCCTTAAATGTACACAGTGTTATATGTTAGTTATATCTCATTATTTTTTAAAAGGAGACTTCATTTTTTCTTGTCATTATTAATGTACTATTAGAGAATAAGCTTCTTTTACTGCTTCGATCACAATGCAAAGAAGTCACAGGTTTTCCTCATTTTCACGGGGAGCCTGGTGGCGTTTTCTCTCCCTTGTGGAATGTTCACCTTGTCACCTTCGCCTTGTATGGCCTGGTCTTCCTTCACGAGAAGAAAAACTGATCCCTCAGGAGCTCCTGCCTCCAGGAGCGGTGACATCGGCCAGATGTCTGGCTGGGCTGTATGTAATTACTGGCCCTCCTTCTCATCCCGTCTCTCCTGTTTCTAAACACCCTTTGAAAAAAGCAATTATTTGTTAAGAACTGTGTTAACTTTATATGTATTTTCTCATTTAATCCTCACAGTGATTCTACAGGCTAGAAACTATGATTCTCATTTTATAGGGAAGCAAACTCAACCTCAGAAAGGTTAGGAGAAGCCTCTAGGAATGCAAATGACTTGAAAGCCCTTTTAATTCACACATTCAAAACGTTGCCCAGCTGAATTTTGGTACTTGGACAATTCAGTTCAATTCAGTTCTTAGCAATAAATTAGCACTGAAGGGAGACACAAGCACAGATCCGCACCCGAGCCCTGAGGATGTTGGGTCCTGGCCGGTGAGACCCCCCCATGCTGAGAGCATGTCTGAGCCCTGCTGATGATGTCTTGCCGGAACTGTTTCCAGAAGCTTTATGCCGAGCCTTCACCCCCACCTCACCCCCACATTCTCTCCAGTGGTCTCTCTGAGCCCTCACCTGGGGCAACAGGCTTGAGCTCCTCACTGCATGCTGTATGCCTGGGCCCTGTGACCCACCATCGCACCAGAACCTCACTCCTGGAGTTGAGATCTGGGTGGGTTCAGACTCCAACAGCCCCTTTTAGGCAGCAGCAGCAGAAGTGGGCGCTAGAGCGTGAGGGGAGTGGGTAGAGACGGAGTGTGAGCCGAGAGAAGCAGGCATGGAGAGGAGCCTTGGGCTCTCGGCCCCCGGCCACAGCCAGGAATGTTCCCAGACAGTGCTGACCTCTCACCCCAGCCCTCTTCAGCTCAGGATCCACAGCCCCCACCACTCCCACTTCAAGGACCAGCAGCCGCCTCTGGAGCAACGGGGGGGGGGGGGGGGGGGGGCATCACCATGGCAACCAGGCCAGACAGGATGGGAGTGGGGTGGGGCTGCTTTCAAGTCTTTTATTGCTTCAGAACATAGGCCTGCTCCTCTCATCGTGGTCATGTCCGGGGGCCCTGAGGACTGGGAGATCCAGACCAGCAGGGACCATCTGCTCCCCACCGTGTCTCTCAGCTCAGGGCAGGAAGTTTCTGCGGTCTCAGCCAGGTCCTCGCCAGCACAGTCCAGGAGGAAATCCAGGCTCTCTGTCCAGGCCCGCACCACCCCAGCACTCTGGACGCTGGTGAGCGTCTCCTCAGGGCATTCAGGTGGCAGAACTGGAAGGGAGGCAGGGCTGGGCTGACCCCTCGCCTCTGCACTTCTGGGCTGAGACGCATTAGGGATAGGACCTTGTCAACTGAGTACCTGATGGGAGGAGTAGAGGAGTGTCTGCGCGAGGTGGGGCTGCTCAGGGCTCGGTGACCTGGACAGAGCCTTGTGCAGGCGATTAGCTGTCACGCTGGGTCTAAGCTCCTTACCCTCGGAACTGGAGCCTCTCCACCCCTAAGTCTAATCCAGAGGTGAGCGGGGGAGGGCTTTGATAGGTCTCCAGTGACCCATGCAGCCTCACCAGCTGTGGCCCCGTGGGGCCAGGCTTCTCTGCGTCCCTGTCTCTGTGAATCTCTGCTTCTGGGACTCCTCTGCCTGCCTGGCCTTGTGCGGGGCCTCTGTGTTTTGGTCTCCCCGACTCCACGTGTATTCCGCGCCTTGTCTTTGTGAAGAGCTCTGAGGCCCTGACTCCCTGAAGCCCTGGGGGGTTGACAGAGGGGCACAGACACCACTAGCAAATGGGCTGCACAGACCTCAGTGACGGGGCAGTGGGTGACAGCAAGTCTTTGGAGACACAGACACAGACTTGTAGGTGATGTGAGGCCTTAGACAGCACAGGGTCTCGGTGGCAACGCGTTGTGGATGGCCCAGGTTTGAGGGATGTTGGACTGTTCGTACTTGACACACAGGCTGGGTGACTTCTGAGTGTGTGGCTAACACAGGATCGGGTGACTCAGAGCGATTCAAAATGTGTTCTTGGCCAGCCGAGAGACAGCAGTAAGTCCCTCCCCTCCATGAACATTTGGCTGTGTGTGGAGAGAGCTTCGGTCGCCACATCTGAGGGAAGGTGTGCTATCAGCACGTAGCGTGTAGAGCCAGCATGTTCCTTCACAGTCCACAAGGACCTAAGTGAGGGGGCCTGCTCTGAAACCCAACTGCCAAGCTGAAATCCTAGCTCCTACCCTCTGTGACTCTGGATGAGTCTTCTTATGTCTAACGTGGAGCACCCAGGCGGCACCCTTCTGCGGTGCTGGGATTGCTGAGCTGACTCTTGTCAAGTGTTTAGAATTGGGCCTGGCACAGAGGAGGTGTTGTTCTCTGACTCAGGCCTGGAGAGAACAAGGGCAGCTTTAAATTCAGTGACTCAAATGTTCTCTTTCTTTCTCGTTACAGTGTACTTCACACAGGCTTCTTCCATCTCAGGAAACCGCATGGCCAAAAGCGCTCCTGTCTTGTAGTTACGGACCAGGGACCAGGCCTTCCTTGTGGGTCAGTCCCTAAGTCGTGTCCGACTCTTCAGCCCCACGGATTGCAGCACGCCAGGCTTCTGTATCCTTCACTGTCTCCTGCAGTTTGCTTAAACTCTCATCCATTGAGTCGGTGATGCCATCCAACCACCTCATCCTCCGGTGTCCCTTCTCCTGCCCTCATCAGGGTCTTATCCAACGAGTCGCCCCTTCACATCAGTTGACCAAAGTACTGGTCTTCCTTACTCAATAAAAAATAAGAGGCCAGACAGGAAATTCAGGCAAGGACTTTATTGGGGTTTCTACTGCAGCAAGGGAAAACAAAAACAAGTAAGTTTCCCTTGCTGGCTCTCTGGGCGGGGTCCCATATATGGGTGAAGTCAGGGCTGTGTCCAGGGCTTGGGCCAGAGGGGTGGCTTGCGTGGCTTGCCCACCCCTAGGGGCTGTTGAGTGCAGGCGGCATGCCGAACACCCTGCTTTTGTTCCTGACCCCCGCTTTTGTTCCCGATCCCCGCTTTTGTTCCCAGCTCTTAGAAGTGGCAGTTGGGTTTCCGGCCTTTTTATGTCTTGTCCGTAATTTGCCCAAACTGCATGTGCGTGGTTATTTCTCATGCGTTATAGTTTCTTTGTATTTTTGTTGCTCCAGGAATGTTTGTCCAGATGTAAACATTGCAGCAAAGGGCCCCAGGTCCCAGGTTTCAGCCAGTCTCTTCATGTCATGCAGGTGTAGTTATTTCTGGGGAAAAGAGACAAATACCTATCAATCCCAAAGAAACGACTCTGATTGGCTAAGCCTGGGTCACCTGACCACCCACATTTTGCAGAACACCACATAAATAGACTAACTCTTCTATCCTCCATGAGGACTTCCCTGGTGGCTCAGCAGTAAAGTATCTGTCTGCAATTCAGGAGACCAAGGTTCGATCCTTGGGCTAGGAAAATCGCCTGGAGAAGGAAATGGCAACCCACTCCACTACTCTTGCCTGGGAAATCCCATGGACAGAAGAGCCTGGAGGGCTATAGTCCATAGGGTCACAAACAGTCAGACACAACTTAGCAACTAGACAGCAACAATGACAAAATTTTTCATGACAACTCTCTGGAGTAGAACTCTTACTTTCCTCTTTTAGCAGTTAAGGAAACTGATGCCCAGAGGTTCAGTAACTTGCAAACCCAAAATTGCATCAAGACACTCTGCCTTAAAAAGATGCACCCTTCTTTCACAACTACCATCTTGAATGTTTGTATTTAGATATATCAGGTTTTATTTTAAAATGTGCAATAAGAAGCAACATTGTATTTGTTCATAAGGTACAATCACAGAAGCATTTTCATTACAAAGAGTTGCTCATTTTTCTTTTTCTAAGATAAAGCAATTGCATTAGGCATTAGTCATCTGGTTTTGTGAGTGGGCTAATGAGAGGATGGTTGTGATTTTCTTGGTGAGAGAAAACAATAAGAACTGATCCTGGGGTGAAGGGTGGGGTAGGAGGGAGAAAGGGACCTTGGTGATGAGCAGAACTAAGTCTAGATAGAATCTGGCCTGGTCCTGAGATAGGACTGCCACGGTTGACAAATTCTTTGTTTGGATGATGACCCAAGACGGGACTCAACCTTTCAACTTTTCCTAAAGTACTGATAGGGATATAGCAAAGTCAAATCAGTAAGTCACTAATAATACATCTGCTGTCAGTTGCACACATCTTGAGGGAAAGAATGCCTGCATTGTGAGAGTTATCCTGCCCTAGGGCCAAGGGTGCGAGACGAGGGGCATAGATAGATAGGTGCGCTACTTACATCCTTATTCATATCACCTAATCCTTCTTAGGTGCTTAGTATAAGCAATAACCAGATGAAAGCATGTGAGTGGGTTGATAGGATGAGGAAGTTTCCCTTGGGGAATTTGACGTCAGAGGTGGGTTTATAGTGCTCTCTAGTGGACACTTTGTGAATTTACACAATATCAGACTGGATGTGGCAAGTTGGTTTTGTTGGTTTTTTTAAACCAAGGGGGTGGTCTTCAGAGTGTTTGGGAAGCAGGCCCATAAGAAACACTCTGTGTGTGTGTGTGTGTGTGTGTGTGTGTGTGTGTGTGTGTGTGTTGGGAGCTATGAAGCTTTGCCTAACTTCACCATGTGTGTGTGTGTGTGTTGGGAGCTATGAAGCTTTGCCTAACTTCACCGTGTGTGTGTGTGTGTGTGTGTGTGTGTGTGTGTTGGGAGCTATGAAGCTTTGCCTAACTTCACCATGTGTGTGTGTGTGTGTTGGGAGCTATGAAGCTTTGCCTAACTTCACCATGCAGAAATCAGGAAATGGTTAGAGACGAAAGATATGGGAATAGTTGATGGCAATAACCCAAGGATTTTATTTAAAATGTGAGAAAATCTAAGTCTATGGAGATAGGAACTTTCCCCCTCGCTTGACGTGGACTAAGTAAGGTGATTTCAATAAGAAGGCACCGCCAGTAACTTTCCAAGCAGAACTGGATGTCTGCCTGGGCGATTCTAGATATCAGTTAAACTGAAAAATACTCTGGTTACACTTATTCCCTTGATTCACTGGGAACAAGAAATAAAAAGTGCTATGCCATTATTAAAAAAAAAAAAAAACAAAGTAAAAGAAGAGAAGGACCAAGAGATAGTATACCTGCAGTAAATAAAAGTACATTTTTGTCAGAATAAGAAAATAGGAGGGTTTGGGGGGAAGGGCATGTAAGAGGAGATGAGTTAGCGATTTCATCTTAATGGTGAATACAGTTGTCTTTAAATATGTGTTTAACTTTTCCTCCTTCTGAGAGGGTACCACACTCTTTGTTTCCAGCCAAAAACTGTCTTTGATCCAACTGCATTTAGAGCTAGTTGGTTAAAAATTAAAAATTAGTATCTGGGGATTTAGAAAATATTCTGTTTGCTTGAATGGCTTCTGTTAAGTATGCAAACGAATTGCTCTACTATGAGCCTAAATTGCTCTTGGCAAAACTGTCTTTATGTGTTTAACTGGCCAAGGTATAATTTGTTTCATTTATGAACAGAGGAAGATTTATCTATGAATTAAGAGATATTGAAAAAGCTAATTTATTCTGATAATGATGTTAAGTGTTTTTTTGGTTTTGTGTGTGCGAACAATCCATTAGTTTAATAAAATTTACTTGAAATTGCTCATTAATACACCATTATAACTTGGACACATCTGCAAACATAACTGTTTTAGACTGTTCAGGCCGTAAAAAATACCATACACAGGGAGGTTCAAACTTTAAGCATTTATATCTAACATCTCTGGAGCCTGGGACGTCCAAGAGCAAGGTGCTGGCAGATTCAGTTCTTGGTGAGAGCCTTCTTGCTGGCTTCCTGGCTTGCAGAAGGTCACATTTTTGCTGTGTGTACACATGGTGGGGAGGGACGAAGGGAGAGAGAGAGAGAGGGAGAGAACGACGGAGAGAGAAGTTTTTGATTTCTTCTCATAAAACACTAGTCCCCTTATGGGGGCCTCACCTCACGATCTCATCTAAACCCACGCACATACCTCCCCAAAGCCCCACCTCATAATGTAACAGAGAACACACCTGACTCCATATCGGAGCTATGGCTTTAGCTCTAACCTCTGTGCTCTGTTTCCTGTGCTTACTCCTGCTGGCTCTGCACCCTGGAAAGGAATGCCGCCTACAGCCTGAAACACACATCATAGCTCCTTTTCAGGGCTCGGACTCCCAGGCTGGACTATTAAAGATACAACAATTTTCATTCACATAGAGACAATTTTTCTCTTTTGGAGATGTATAGGAGAATGGTGACGACACCTAGAGTGGACAAGACCGAAGGATGTCCCACTCCCTCTGGGGTCTGGTCAGCACCCAGACGCTTGCGACAACCAGCCGCATCCCCTACGCTTTCAGTACAAGAGCAGCCTGAGTTCTAACTCGGGGAAGATGGCTCTTTGGGACACCTGTCACGTGGTGAGCAGTGTGAGCTTGGACTCGGTAACAATACCCTCATATTCGGGGTTAGGGTTTCAACACATACATTTTAACACATAAACACTGAACTGAACTAAACATAAATTTGGGGGAACACAAACAATCGGTCCATACAGTCAACATCCAGGAAACATGCTCCTGATCACTACCTTCTCTGTCCTTCTCAAAGCAACCACTACCCTGACTTCTGACAACCACCCCCACCCCAGTAGTTTTGCTTCTTTTGGAACTTTTTTTTTTTAATACATTGGTTTTATTTTATTTTTTTTTGAGTCTTGGAAATTGTATATATATTTTTAATTTTTTTTATTAGTTGTAGGGGAACTTTTTATAGTTAGAATTATGCAGTCTATATGCTTTTGTCTGTGTGAGATTCATTCATGTTGTTATGTGTAATAGCAGCTTATTCGTTTCTATTGGTGTATAGTATTCCATTGCATGAATACACAACTATTTATTCACTCTACTTTTTCAGTTTTTGATGACCTGAAAATATAAATATTTTGGTACACATACCTAGGGTTGGGATTGCTGTTTCCCAGCATTTGTATACATTCAACTATAACAGATTTCATCAAATGGTTCTATAAAGTGGTTGTAGCAATTTACACTCCTACCAACAATGTGTGAGAGTCAGTCATGGTAAAAGTATTTATCCCACAGAAACTGGTAACTTCTACAAATCACACTTTCTTTCCTAGTGAGCCAGTTGTTAACTAGTTACCAGTACAACACTGCCAAAACCCAGTGTCACAAAAACTTCATATGTTTTTCAATTCTAGGTGTTATCAGTCTTTCCCTCCCCTCAAAAGAAATCATAAACTATATTTTAGCTGAAAACTTTAATTGAATGCATTTTAACTCTAATATAAGACAGAATTTAGAGATATTATTTTTATTTTATTAAGATCAAAACTATTATAACATTTTAAATCAACTATTCTCTAATAATTTTTTTAAAAGATCAGATATACAAGCAGATGTCTTTTACTTTCTATACACATATACCCCTCAAATTTAAAAATGATAAACTTACTTTTCAGTCTTTTCAAAATCATGCATGCTTTTATGAAAAATTTAAGTTTTATTGACTCAGCTAGGTGTTAGAAAACGCCGCGGGAAGAAAGAGCCACCTCTAAGGACCGGTGGTGAAGGCCTTTATTGGGCGGTCGCTCTCTCGGGCAGAACTCCCGGGGAGGGGCGGGTGAGCGAGGAGACAAAGGGAGTCTGCGAGGAAGGAGAGGTGGGGAGAGGTTTTATATCAAGGCCAGGCGTCCAGGTCAGGTCCTTCTATATAAGGGAGAAAGCGCGGGCTACAGCGGCGGTGGGTGTCCAAGGGCTCTGTGTCCGTTCCTGGTAGTACCAGGCTGCAGGGGGGGTCGGTCCCCGGAAGTTTAGCCAGCCTCCGGAACCTGTCTGCGGCACTTTTTCAGGGCAGGCCTCAACACACCCGACCTTTCATCCCGGCCTTTTTGCTATAGGACAAGGGGCGCCGGTTCTCTCTGGCTTCTTCCTGCTGAACGGGGGCGGCGAGGGGTAGGGTGTGGCCGGGATGGCAGGGAGCGTCTGCCGCTAATTTTGTCACGGAATGTTTGTTGGAAGCCCTTGGTACTGCTGTCGCAACACCATCAGCTGGACCGTGTTGAGCCGTTGTTTGATAAAGGCCAAGAGCCTATTTAAGAGACAGGGCCCGAAAGTTAAGAGCAACAAGAGGATTATAAGTGGTCCCATTAAGGTCGAGAGCAGGGTGGACAGCCAGGGGGAGTTTTGGAACCATGATCCGAACCAACCTTGCTGGGCTTCCCGTTCCCTCTTTCTGCGCTCTAGTCCTTCTCTTACCTTGGCCATGGATTCTCTTACTACCCCTGTATGGTCTGCGTAAAAGCAACACTCTTCCTTGAGGGCTGCACAGAGGCCCCCTTGTTGTAAAAAGATCAGATCTAGGCCTCGTCTGTTTTGTAACACCACTTCTGACAAAGAGGTTAGGGATTTTTCTAAGGCCATCATAGACTTTTCTATTCGTGCAATGTCTTCATCAATGGCGACTCTCAGGGTGATCAGGCCCTGATGTTGCGTGGTGAGGGAAGCAATGCCCGAACCCGTTCCGGCTGTCCCCAGGGCGAACAGCGTTGCTAGAGTAATAGCTGTAACGGGCTCCCTCTTACGCCTAGGAGCTGGGGTGTCTCGGTCCCAAAAGTTGTAGAGGACCTCTTCTGGGTGGTATGTAATTTTGGGTACTACCACTACCATGACACAGAATTCCCTGCTCTGGTCGAAGACAGCCAAATGGAGACAGGGCGTCAGCCCAGTCTGTGAGCATACCCACCACCCCCCGATTTCGGGTATGACGTATGTCTTATTGGTGAAATTGGTGTCATTGTCAGTCTGGGCGCACAGGGTTTGTTTATCCGTAGGAATCGTGCCCAAGCAGGTCCCCGAACCCCATACTTCTTTTACGGTAAGGCCCACCTTGCGATCTCCCCAAGAACACTGCGGTGGGTTGGAGAGAGTGGATAAGTTGTAGGTGGCATTTAAGCCCACGGCCTCGTAGTAAGGTGGGTGTGAGGTGTAGCAAAGCCAGCAGGATTGGGTTGCATTAGGATTGGAGTGGTTGAGGGCCCCGTAGGTTTCTTTGATTAAGTCCCACAGGGGTTCTTGGGTTTCCAGTGGGTCTGTCCGGGCTAGCTGAAGAGAGGGGGTAGGGGCAGGCGAGGTCACAACCTTCGTGGCATCTGTCCCTTGTGGTGAGGGGCTGGGGGGTGAAATAACCTGGTTGGGCCCCACAGCAGGGGTCTGGGCGGGTTGCAGGACTTGCTGGACATACAACGTTGCGCTATTGCTTCCCGTGCCATAGGTATCATATATCACTACCCCCCAGGACAGCCCGGAAATCCATCTATTTTCAGTCCGTCCCTGCTGTGTAAATGATAGTCAGACCTGGTCGCTACATTGCCCTTGGTTGGAGGGTTGCCCTTGCCAACCTGATTTCGGGAGAGGGCCCGTGAAGGACATATTGATCAGATCTGGCTTGGTCACCGACCACTTCCAGTACCCATCGTTGGAAGTGACACAGCCCCAGGATTTACAGTAGCGGCTCACCATTCCCCCACAGGTCTTTATGTCTCCCCGCTGGTGTCCCGGGCAGGCATAAAACCCGAGGGACCTGACCCTACACTTGGAGTATCCTGATTGTTCGATTAACTTTGTAAGGTTAAAGTATAGGTCCGGCCACCACTTATCTTTTGGTTGGGTGGCTGTGGTCTGGTTTAGCTCCTCGTAGGTCTCTCCATTTTTTAAGATCCAGGTGACTTGAAAAGGCTGGTGGGGGTTTTGGTTGGTGTGCCCCCCTTTTTCCAGGACCCCCAATACCCCCAGAGTAACCCAGAGCAGAGAGCCCCGCATTGTTCTGAGGTAGGGGTGAAGGGGTATGGCGGACAACCAGCCTCGTGAGTCTCGTATGGATGGAGTTGGTAACCAGGTCAGGGTGTCCCAAGGGAATAGCACCCCAGGAGTAGGAAGCAGATGGCTAGATATGTGAGGGCCAGGGAGAGTCGAAGAGTGGAGGACCAATCGCGGGGGGCCGCGGCCGCTAATCCAATGGCAAAAATTATGGCCAGAGCTGTGACTTTTAGCAGCCACACCGGGTGATGCCAGGTCAGCATCGGATATCGGGAGGTGGTCTCTCAATTATTTTGGGATCGACGACAGAGGGGTTCGGGTGATGGTCAGTTTGGTCGGCCCCGTGAGGGTGGAGCGGTAGGAGTAATTGGGAGGAGGGGCCTGGGCTGCGGCCACCCCTGTCTCCGGGAGACCCGGGGGAGCTCGTTTGAGCCGGGTTAGGTGATACCAGGGCTCGTGTCCCAGAAGTTTGGCTGCCGTGGGGGTGGTGAGGATTACAGTATGGGGCCCCGTCCAGCGATTTTGTAGCGGGCGGGGCTTTAAGGCTTTTAGCAGTACCTGATCTCCCGGGGCCAGAGGCTGAGCTGGCCCTTCGTCGTCCGTCGGTTGTGGCAGGACCCGGTCTGCGTGTTCTCTCAGCAAGGATCGTAAGAGGGAGAAGAGGGGGAGGTACCCCGCGAGTGGGGGAGCCTCTCCCTCTGGGAGGCGAGTCAGGAGGTAGGGCCTGCCGTAGAGCAGTTCAAAAGGGGTGAAACCTGTTTTGGAGTGTGGTGTGGTGCGAATGCGAGTGAGCGCCAGAGGGAGTAGGTCGACCCAAGACAGCCGCAGTTCTGAGGCGAGCTTGGTCAGGTGCGTCTTGATGATGCCGTTCACCCGCTCTACTTTGCCTGACGATTGGGGCCGATAGGGAATGTGGAGATGCCAGTCGATGCCCAGGGCCGTAGCCACCTGCTGGGAGATTTGTGAGATGAATGCAGGCCCATTGTCAGACTGGAGAGAGTTTGGCAACCCAAATCTGGGAATGAGATGGGTCGTCAAGACCTCTGCCACCGCCGCTGCCGTCTCTCGGGCGGTGGGGAAGGCCTCGACCCATCCTGAAAAGGTGTCTACTAAGACCAGCAGATAGTGGTAGGTTCGATGTCTGGGCATGTGGGTGAAGTCTATCTGCCATCCTGCCCGGGCATATATGTCCCCTTAGCTGGTGAGTCTCTTGTGGGGGTCGGAGTCCTCCTTGAGGAGAGGTGTAAGCCCATGTTAGGCAGGAGCGGTGGACAGCATATGTGGTCTGTCTGAGATGTAGGGGAGAAAAGACAGGGCTGAGAAAGGAAAAGAGAGCCCTTGGTCCGATGTGGAGGGTATTGTGGATTTGGGATATTATGGCCTTAGCCTGGCGCTCGGGAAGCACCGGTTTATTATGGAGTAATATCCATCCCGACGGGTGCCTCTGAGCCCCTTCCTGTGCCAGCAAGGCTCTGGCTTCTTTGCTGGAATAATCTGGGTTGAGGGTGGATCTCAAAGTCAGCAAGGGCTCCGGGGCTTGTTGCAAGGTGATTTGTCGAGCCACTTGGTCTGCCATATTATTACCCAGAGCGACAGCGTCTTGAGTATTCTGGTGTCCCTTGCAGTGTATGATAGCGACCTCTTTGGGGAGGGATAAGGCATCTAACAGTCGAGTAATGTGGGGGGCATTACAGATGGGGGATCCTTTAGTGGTCAGGAAGCCCCGCTCTTTCCAGATTGCCGCGTGAGAATGGGCAATCAAAAAGGCATATTTGGAGTCTGTGTAAATATTGACCCTTTTTCCTTTTGCTAGATGTAAGGCTCTAGTTAGGGCTGTTAGTTCAGCCTTCTGAGAGGTCGTCCCGGGTGGCAGGGGCTGAGCCTCCAGGACTTCTTGGGTGGTTACCACAGCATAAGCCGCCCTTCGGTTCCCGTCGGGATCTCGCTTTGAGCTCCCATCGCTAACAAAGTTAGCTCTGGATCTCGTAGAGGTTCGGAAAACAGGTTGTGAGGTGGTTGCATAAGGGACTCAAGGACCTCTGGGCATGAGTGGGCTGGGGGTTTTGAGGAAAGGGGGAGGGAGGGCAATGAGGAAAGCGGGTTTAATTGTGGAGAATGATCCACGGAAACTTGCAGATTGCCCAAAAGTACCAGGTGAAACTGCTGGAGCCTGGATTTGCTGAGGTCAGAGAGAAATCTAGAGGCTAGAAGATCGCCAAGGCGATGAGGTGAGAAGATGGTCAGGGGTTGACCATGAATCAGCTTTTTAGCATCAGCGTACAATGTTGTCACTGCTCTAGTGCCCGCAGGCAGGGGAACCATCCCCTGGCTGTGGGGTCAAGTTGTTTGGATATGTAAGCAATAGGCAGCAGTTCGGGGCCAATCAGCTGCACCAAGGCTCCAAAGGCTATCCCTCCCTTTTCTTCAGTGTATAAATGGTATGGATAGTTGGGATTGGGAAGAAAGAGAGGGGGTGCAGCCAATAGGGTTGAGCATAAAGCGTGGAAGGCCTGAGCCACTTCGGTGGGGGAAGACAGCGGTCCCGTGGGAGTCTCTTTAGCGGTGGCATATAGGGGTTTGGCCAGAGTGGCGTAATTTGGGACCCAGTGTCGGAAGAATCCCGTCAGTCCCAAGAAGGACAATATCTGGTCTCCGTTGGCCGGAGGGCAGAGGGACCTGAGGAGGCTACACCGATCTGCTGTCAGGGCCTTAGTGGTAGGGGTGATTTGGAGGCCTAGATAGACAACAGAAGTCTGAGTCAGTTGAGCTTTGGATTGTGAGGCTCTGTAGCCCTGAGAACCGAGGAAATTAAGAAGAGTCGCAGAATGTCATTGGGAGGTCTCTTCTGAGGGGCTGCAGAGGAGCAAGTCATCTACATATTGGAGGAGGGTGCTAGGACGGAGCGAGCATCTGGCCAGGTCCCGGGACAGAGCCTGTCCGAAGTAATGGGGACTGTCTCTGAACCCCTGAGGGAGTACGGTCCATGTGAGTTGTGTGGTCAACTGGGTGTCGGGGTCAGTCCAGGTGAAAGCAAAGAGGAATTGGCAGTCGGGGTGGAGTGGGATGGTAAAAAAGGCATCTTTGAGGTCAATAACAGTGAAGTGAGAGGTTTCGGGAGGTATGGAAGAAAGGAGGGTGTAGGGGTTAGGAACAAGTGGATGGGCAGGGAACACCGCCGCATTGATCAGGCAGAGATCCTGCACTAGCCGGTAGTCTCCTGAAGCCTTTCGAACAGGGAGGATGGGCGTGTTACAGGGGGAATTTGTGGGGATCAGGAGACCCTGTCCCATGAGGCGGTCGATGATGGGTTTTAGCCCCCTGAGGTTACGGGTAGACAGAGGAAACTGGGGCCGGGCTGGGAAACAGGTGGGGTCCCTTAGCCGGATGAGGACTGGAGGGTGGTGCCGGGCCACCACCGGGACTCGGGTGTCCCAGACCTCAGGATTAACAGAAGAGGTTGGAGGGTCAACAAGTAGCATCAGGAAGGCCCCTGACGTGGGAGCCAATTCTGGAGTTACGTGAAGAGTGGCCTTTAGCTTAGCGAGAATATCTCTTCCCAAGAGAGGAGTAGGGCAGGAGGGGATGACCAGAAAGGAGTGGGTAAATAGGCACGAATCTAATTGACAGGATAGTGGTTGGGCCTGGAGCGGACACGAGGGTTGGCCATCAATGCCCATAACCGAAACCTGGGAAGGACGTAAAGTGCCCCCGAAAGAGGGAAGGACCGAATAGGTAGCCCCCGTATCAACTAGAAAGTTGATAGACTTACCCGCTACCTGGAGCGTTACCCTGGGCTCGGCTTGGGTTATCGGGGTTCCCGAGTCTGGGCGGCATCAGTCATCGTCGAAGTTCAGCAGCTCTAAGGCCGGAGGAGGGCAGGAGGTCTCCCTGGGGCGCTCTGGTCTCTGGCCCCTAGAGGTCGGGGCCCGAGAGGCCTGGGGACAGTCGCTAGCCCAGTGTCCTCGCTGTTTGCACAACGGGCACGGCTTGGAAGGAGGCCGCGGATTGGGGCACATCTTGGCCCAGCGTCCTTCTTGGCCACACTTGAAGCAGGCCCCCGGAGGGGGGTTTCGGGGCCCCGAGCCCGCCGCCGGCCGCAGGGCCGCTACCAAGGCCTGGGTTTGCTGGTTTAGGAGGCTCGCCTGAAATTCGGCCTTTTGCTTGAGTCTTGCCTTTCGACTGGCCTCAGCAGTTTCTTCACGAGCATTGTAAACCTTAAAGGCCATTTTTACCAGGTCTCGAATAGGGGTCTGAGGGCCGTCCTCAGCCTTGGCCAGCTTTTTTCGGATGTCAGGTGCGGATTGGGAGATAAAACAATTGGCCAAGGTAGCTGCCCCAATGGGGGACTCAGGGGACAGTCTAGTGTATTGAACAAGGGCCTCAGTCAGCCGATTGAGAAACATGGCTGGGTTTTCGTCGGGCCCCTGAGTCACCTCATCTAGTCTGAGGAGGTTTACAACCTTATGAGAGGACGTTTCCATCCCATCGAGAATGCACTCTATCATATAGCGTACCCGCAGCTGGCCGCCACCCCCTTCCTGGTAGTTCCAATCAGGGTCGGTGTCAGGAACTGCCTGAGCTCCCGGGGGACGCTCGGGGGAGGGGCTGGCGCAGTGACGCTGATCAGCCTGCGCCCTGGCTGCCGTCCAAATGGCCTGCCTCTCTTCGGGGGTGGTGGTAGACCCCAGGATGACATATACGTCCTGCCATGTTAAGGCGTAGGCGCGGGTCAGACTAGTAAACTGCTTAATGTACTGAGTGGGGTTGGAGGAAAAGGATCCCAGCTTGGCCTCAATCTGTGCTAAGTCTTGGAGAGAGAAGGGGACGTGAACCTGGGCCAGGCCGTCGGCTCCGGCTACTTGCCGCAGAGGGAGTAGCGGGGCTGGGGGAGGGGGAGGGGAGGCTCTTGGAGGGTTGCTATGGGAGCCTTTGGAGCGAGTGTGGGAGCTAACCGGAGAAGCGGAGGGAGTGACGGGGGAAAGGGGAGGGTACAAGATAGGGTAAGGGGCCGGCGGGTCTGGGGCCGGCAGTGGAATCTCGGGGGCGGGAGCAGGAACAAAAGGGGCCGGAGTGGAGGGGGAGGGGGCGGGAACCGGAGAGGAAGGGGTGGGGACAGCCGGAGAGGAAGGGGTGGGGACAGCCGGAGAGGCATAGGGAGGAGGGGCCACCAGATCTTCCGGGGGAACGGAGAAAGCAGAGGACTCAGAGGCGGGGGTAGTTGGGTTGGCCCGGGACGGTGGAGTCGGGGGGGCCATGGTGAGTAGGATCTGGCTAGGAGCGCAGGTGGTGCACAGGGTGGGGCGAGAGCGCGACGCCCAAAAGGCCTGGACATAGGGGACCTCAGACCATTTTCCCGTTCTCCGGCAGTAATTATCTAAATCACGGAGGACGTCAAAGTCTAATGTCCCTGCGGCTGGCCATTGTGAGCCATTATCTAGGGAATACTGAGGCCAGGCCTGTGAACACAGAAAGGTGAGCTGCTTGGGGCGGATATATCCCTTTAGTCTTAGGGTCCGCAGGTTAGCCAGCAGGCACTCTAAGGGGGTGGAGTATTGGGGATCGGGTTTGGAGGCTGTCGATCCCATGGCGACCACGGGGCGTGGAGGCAACCCCCGCCGTCCAAACGTCTTCGGACGAGTCAAGGGGAGCCGGAGGTCCGTGTAGTCGCGGAGAACGTCTTCTTTACGACTGCAGGGGCCCGGCCGAAGCCGGAGGTCTACTCAGTTGTTTAGGACGTCTCCCTCACGAACTGGTGACCGGGGGAGGCAGAAGCCGGAGGCCGGAGCCAGAGGTCTACTCAGCCGCTGAGGACGTCTCCCCACCAGCTGGTGACCGGGAGGGCCCAGTAAGTGCGCACCCGTTACGGGGCCCTAGGAGGTGGTCGCCAGGGAGGGCAGGCCCCAAAGCCGAAGGGACTTACCCCGTATCCTGCCATCCGGGGGGTTGGTCTGTCGCCTGGGTCCGGGGCTACCGCGGCGGTGGAGCTCGAGGGGGCCTCAACGGCGAGTGCCGGGGGCTCTCACCTCGGGCCCCACGTTTGGGGCGCCAGATGTTAGAAAACGCCGCGGGAAGAAAGAGCCACCTCTAAGGACCGGTGGTGAAGGCCTTTATTGGGCGGTCGCTCTCGGGCAGAACTCCCGGGGAGGGGCGGGTGAGTGAGGAGACAAAGGGAGTCTGCGAGGAAGGAGAGGTGGGGAGAGGTTTTATATCAAGGCCAGGCGTCCAGGTCAGGTCCTTCTATATAAGGGAGAAAGCGCGGGCTACAGCGGCGGTGGGTGTCCAAGGGCTCTGTGTCCGTTCCTGGTAGTACCAGGCTGCAGGGGGGGGTCGGTCCCCGGAAGTTTAGCCAGCCTCCGGAACCTGTCTGCGGCACTTTTTCAGGGCAGGCCTCAACACACCCGACCTTTCACTAGGCTTTTCTTTTTTTTTTTGGCTCTGCAGCATGCGGGTTTTCGTTGCCCAGCCAGGGGTTGAACCCCTCGCCCTCGGCATTGGGAATGCAGAGTCTTAACCAGTGGACTTCCAGGGAAGTCCCAACACCATGAATCTTAAAGTCAAGGATGAGCAAAAGCCAGAACAACCTTACATTGCTGGTGCAAGTGTCAACTGGTGCAATGACTTTGGAAATCTCCCACAGTATTTTCTAAAACTAAACATACATGTACCCCTGACCAGCAGGTCTCCTCCTGAGTATGTGCCCAATGGAAAAGAGAGCTTCTGTCCACCAGAAGGCGTGGGTGAGCGTGTCCACAGCAGCTGTCTTCCTGATCACCCACTCTGGAAACAACTCAGAAGTCCAGCAGCAGTAGAAGGGGAAATACATTGTGATGTGTCCATACAATGAATATTACACAGCAATAAAAAGGAGCAATGTACGGGCAGCACCACCACAGAGGTGAACCTCACAGGATTTTGGCCAAAAGACATCAGTTGCAAGAGGCTATACTGTACTATTCCAAGTATAGGAAGTTAAAAACTGGCACAACTAACCAATACAGTGGGAGAGGCAAGGCAGATGTCACCCATGGAAGTGGCACTAACTTTCAGGAGCCACGAGAGAGTCTTCTGCAAGGCTGGACTTATTCTATTCTTGATCTGGGTGGAGATTCTATGGGATATATGTATTTAAAATTGATATTGTACTCATTACTGTATCTAAATTATATGCCAATAAGATGAAAAACGATAAGTGACTGCCTGCTATTAAGAGAGATGTTACTGACTCAGATCTTTATGCCAAGTGCAGCTTTAGTCTTATGCTATATCTCACTGATATTGCAGTGTAACATGAAAATACTCTCTGTGGTTAACTGTGAATAATTCTTGATATCATGATTATGGAAAGATTCTTAAATAAATGATCATTAAAAGACATATGTTCCTCATAAAAATCAATGCAGAACATACTAAAAAAAAAGGTTTTTTTAATTGCCCCAAATGCCACTACCCCAAAACAATCATCTTCAACCTAGTTCAATATCATTTCTGACACCCTTGAACTTGTGTGTGACCGACTGTGTATATTTCTATCACATCTTGTCAACATAACAATAGTAGCCACATAACTTGGACCGATTATTAATATCTGAATATTCAACTTCAAATGCAAGTGTTATTTAAGATGTAATTCAGTGAAAATGTATTTCTTTTGCTTTATATGTTGAAATTCTATCAGTCAGTTGAAGTATAAATACATATGTCATTTTTCATGAGTAAAATGCTATTGTAACTGATGATGATTTAAAAGCTATTGATTGTGTACAAAAACACTGACAAGGAACTTTCAGATAATTTAATACGAAAACAGGTTGATAGTTAATGCAGTTTTTCAGACAAAGTATGTTAACTAGGTATCTTTAGAAAGAACTTTATATTGTTTAAAAGTCAAGAACTGTTACGGTGCAGGCACAAAAATGGACAAAACAGATAAACAGCACAGGATAGAGAGCCCAGAATTAACCCCACACATGAGTGGTCAGTTAATCCACCACAAAGGAGGCAGAAGTATGCAATGGGGAGAGACAATCTGTCTGTAAGTGCTGCTGGGAAAACTGGACAGCCACATATGAAACAATGAAATCAGAACATTCTCTAACACCATACACCAAAACACACTCAAAATGGATTAAACAGCTAACTGTAAGACAGCATACTATAAAACTCCTAGAGGAAAACATAGGCAGAGCACTCTTTGACATAAATTGCACCAATTTTTTTTTTGATCCACCTCTTAAAGGAAATAAAAGCAAAAATAAACAAATGGGATCTAAAGAAACAAAAAAGCTTTTGCATAGCATAAGAAACCACTGACAAAATGAAGATGACCTACTGAATAGGAGAAAATATTTGCAAATGATTTGATCGGCAAGGGATTAATATTCAACATATGTAAACAGCTCATACAATCTGACATCAAAAACAAAAATCAAACAACCCAATTAAAAAATGGGCAGAAGACCTGAAGAGACATTTTTCCAAACAGGAATCGCAGATGGCCAAAAGGCACGTGAAAAGATGCTCAACATCGCTAATCAGTCAGGGAGATGCAGGTCAAAACCACCATGAGAGAGCATCTCAAACCTGTGAGAATGCCTATCACCAAAAAGAACATAAATAAAACATGCTGGTGAAGATGTGGAGAAAAAAGAATCCTTGTACACTGTTGGTGAGAATGTAGATTGGTACAGTCACTGTGGAACACAGTAAGAAGCTTTCTCAAAAGACTAAAAGCGGAACTACCACATGAACCAGGAATTCCTCTCCGTGGTACATACCCCTCCCCCCAAAACAACACTAATTAAAAAGGACACATACATCCCAATGTTCACAGCAGCATTATTTATAATTGCAAAGATGCGGAAGCAACGTAAGTATCTATCAACACATGAATGAGTAAAGAAAATAGAACTTTATAGATGTGGTATATATACCCCATCTCAGCCATAAAAAAGAATGAAATGTTGCCTTTTGCAGCAACACAGATGGACTTGGAAGGCATTATGCTAAGTGAAATAAGTCAGACAGAGAAGGGCAAATATTGTGTGATATCACTTATAGGTGGGGTCTAAAAAAATACAACAAACTAGTGAATATAACAGAAAAGAACAGACTCACAGGTACAGAGAACAAACTAGTTGCCAGTAACACTGCCTGTAAGAGAGAAGGAAGAAAGGAACAATTCATACGCCCTTTGACCACAGAATGGATGGTTTGTGGTGTATTCGCACATAGAATGCTACACAGCAGTAAAAGTGAAAATGATCCTCCTTTTTGTGCCACAACCTGGCTAATCTTCATAATTATAATTTTGAGTGGAAAAGCAAGTGTCAAAAGACTACTCTTTTCACTAAGACCAAAAGCAAATAAAACAAAACAATATCTTATTTAGGCATCAAGAGATGTGATAAAACACTCAGATATTTGTGACCTCTTGGAGGAGGCATGAGTATTGCATGGGAGAGGAGTGCATGGTAGACCCAAGTTACTTACTGATGATAGTTTAGCTCCTGGTTCTCATTACATTATTTTAAAAAATAAAATCAAGAAATGAATAGTCCTCGCCATATATCATCCTTTACTACTAATAGGATTTTCATTGCCTTCAAACTCAACCAGAGAGGATGACCAATCTCACCCCTAAGGACGCCAGACTCTCATTCCCTTCAGTGTCGATTGCTGCAACTATTTTTGGTGTGAATCACTGTATCGGTGAAAGTGCTTTGTGCAAACCACGGAATCTAATTCTCAGTTTAAAAAGAAAGGGGTGTATTAAAAGGTTCTAGGTACTGTGTGGGCTTCCCTGATAGCTCTGTTGGTAAAGAAATCACCTGCCAGGCAGGAGACCCCGGTTTGATTCCTGGGTGGAGAAGATCAGCTGCAGAAGGAATAGGCTACCCGTTCCAGTATTCTTGAGCTTCCCTTGTGGCTCAACTGTTAAAGAATCCACTTGCAATGTGGGAAACCTGGGTTGGATTCCCAGATTGGCAAGAGTCCCTGAAGAAGGGAAAGGCTACCCACTCCAGTATTCTGGCCTAGAGAATTCCATGGACTATACAGTCCATGGGGTCGCAAAGAATTGGAGCCAAGTGAGCGACTTTCACTCACTCCCTCACCCAGGTACTGGGTAAAGCTGAATTTTTAGAGGCAATAAACTGTGGCTGATGCTAATTATGAATATCAAGAGGCTCTCATAGGGTGGGGTCCCTAGAACAGCATCTGCAGTGGAGATTTTTTAAAATATTTTTTATTACTATTTTTTTTGCTGTGCTGGGTCCTTGTTGCTATGTGGGGGCTTTCTGTAGTCACAGAGAGTGGGGGCTACTCCCTAGTTGCGGTGTGCAGGCTTATTATTGTGGTGGCTTCTCTTGTTGGGGAGAATGGGGTCTAGGGTGCATGGGCATCAGTTGTTGCTGCGCGGGGCTCAGTAGCTGGCGCGGCTTGCAGGTCTCAGAGAAGAAGCTCAATAGTTGTGGCCCCGAGGCATATGGAATGATCCGGGACCAGAGATTGAAGAGGTGTCCCTTGCTTTGCAAGATGGATTCTTAACCACTGGACCACCAGGGAAGCTCTAGAGGTTCTTACTTAAGATTCTTATTTAAGAGATTTGTTTTAAATCTTAATTTAATCAAGACATTAATTAAATTAAGATTAATGAATCAATCTTAATTAACAGATTATTTACTTATTGTATTTATTTAAGGAGTGCTCTTGGGAGAAGATGAGTGAGGGGAACCAGACAGGACAAGAGGAAGAAAGTTAAACACGGATTTGGAAGTGTTCTCATCTGGAGACTGTCCTCAGCCTGGTTCTCAGGCGAGCATCAGAGCATGATGGCACCACAGAACTGGCTCCCGTTTCAGGCAAGTGGAACAGGCTAGCCCTTTGTATCTGAGAGAGGGTGTTGATTTCCACGTGGCTGGGAAGGGGCCACCAGCTCTGACAGCGATTGAATTTGGGTGTACTGAGCAAGGCAGAACCTTGGAAGTGCCTCAGCACCAACCTGACCTCACTGGGAGGGTGGGGGAGAGCTGGGATGAGCTCAGGGGTGGAGGAGGGCAGTGAGGTGGGGCGAGCAGACGAGGGGGCTGTCTGTGCACCCTGGAAGTGCCCCAGCACCAACCTGACCTCACTGGGAGGGTGGGGGAGAGCTGGAATGAGGTCAGGGGTGGAGGAGGGCTGGGCGAGCAGACGAGGGGGCTGTCTGTGCACCCTGGAAATGCAGCCTGAGACCCTGGGGGCTTGGCCTTGCAAAGCAGTGATCTCTCGTCCCCAGGGGGACACAGAAGGACAGGCCAAGCCCTCCCCTTAGCTTCTCATTCCAGAGAGTGCCAAGTATGTCATCAACCCACCCCAGTCATCAGTATCACCATTCCTGTTACTCACACAGAGGGAACTAGGCTTCTCTCTTAGCAACCTGCTTCCCCCTCCCTCCTCACTACTCTCTGCAGCCCCAGCCTTGGCCTTGATCTCAGGCTTTGAAGGTGCTGAATTCAATGTGATGGCTGATTCATTGGGTGATAGGCAGTTTTCCCCCAAGCTGCCTGCCTCAGTCTGGAGTGGAACATTCTGGCCTCATAGGAAGGCACACCAGGAGGCATTAACTCCTGCTCTGCCAGCATTAACTCCTGTCTCTCCAGGGCCAGAACCCAGGATTCTGGAAATTGTTCTCTCCAGGGTGGCACCAAAGGGAAACTTGTGGAGGGCTTTTGGACATATACTTCCTCACTCTCACCCAGACCATCCAGGAAACACTTAATCTGAATAAAAGGAGTGTCCCCTGGCCTGCCCCTCCTTCCAACACAATTGCCATCTCTGCCCTTATGTCTATACTTCTTGGAGCCACCTGTGCCTTCTGCACACCTTCCCCGGCCACCAAGGGTAAGCCCCCACCTTCAGCAGAGATTTATGCCTTTCCAAATACTCACACAGGAAGCCAGAGCCACCACAGGCTGCTGCCGGAAGTTCAGAGGCCGAGACAGGCCTGGGTAGGAACTATTTCAACATTCCAGCTCTCGCATCCTTCCAGAGGGCGTCTGAGCAGCGTGGGGTGGGGGCCCTGAGCAGGGAGTGGGAGCTTTCTGGGAGGGGCCTTGGCCAGACGAGGCTCAGCAGGGTCCCCCAAGTCGGTGGTCCCTCCTCCACTCAGTCCTGTCTTGAAGATGCTGAGGGAGAGGCTGTATCTAATTTCACCCCCGGCTGCTTGAATCAGGGGCCTCAGGTTCCAACCCAAAGGCGCCAGCGTCCCCATTTCTCTTTTCCCTCCTCTTGTCCATCCTTAGCTCCTGCCCTGCCCGCAGTCAATGCCTGTCCCTTCCTTCAGACCTCATGCCCCACTGTCCCACACAGCTGCGGCCACTGTATTCAGAGGGGGCACCTCTGTCTCTGTAGCACACGGGAGGTCACTCCATACCCTCAGCTGCCCCCCCCCTGTGCTCTGGACACCTCCATCTTCCACCCTGCTGTTTCGTTGATTAGTCCTGATCACTTTCATTTTTAGCCTCCAAGTCTTTGGGTATCTATCTGTAGACTATACAGATACTTGCAAAGACCTTCCTCATTAAAAATAAATGAGTAAGTAAAAAAGCCCACATCTCCCTTCTTCACGCATCCTGCCCCCTAAGCTCAAGAGTCTTAACCACTGGACCGCCAGGGAAGTCCCAGGAACCATCACCTTTTAAAGGTGTTAATTCTGTCTTTCTCACCTCTAGCTCTTCAACCCTGTGAGTCTTCAGACACCATCGAGTGTTCCTGCCAAGGCCGCCAGTGACCTTCACCTTGACAAATCTGATGGATGTCTTTTCCTCTCAGCTGTGACCTTTTCAGCAGACGTCACCTCTAACCTTGAAAGGCTCTCCTGTGGTTTCGGTGACAACTGCTTATCTTTCTAAATCATATATTTTTTCTTCAAACTCTGTTTATACTGTGCTTTTGTTTTCAAAATTTGATCATCATACACATTTGACCCATCTGCAGATCCTCAAGGAGACACTCTAAAGGTATCAGATGCAAATTCAGCATCAATTGGAAAGAAAAAGAAAGAATTATGTTCTTTACCTAAAATACTTGAGTTAAGTATTAGTTACAACAAAGTAACAAGAAAACCAAAAAACCTGAGACCTTTCCTAGTGTTCCAAAAAGTGAAATCTATCTATAGGTGGCATGACGTGAAATACAAGATTACAATTCTATAACCTGCTCATGGTCGCATGTGTGGTTGAGTACCAGATTTCTGGTTTCCTCATTCTTCATTGGTTCACTCAGTAACTGTGTGCAAAGGTGCTGGGACAAGGACTGCAATTATAAGATGAAGGCAACCCAGGTCCACCCTGGAAAATGATATGCCCTCAACTGGAAAAACAGACAAACAGGCAACTTCCACACAGACTCATAAATACAAAACAGATTTAAAAGACGGCACAGGGACACTCAGAAGGGACAGCCAGCTTCGTGTCAGTACTGCCAGCTTTCTGGTGGAGGTGCTATGGAAGCAGATGCCTGGAGGACAGGAAAAAGTACAGGAGATGGAGGGGGAAAGCACGTACAAAGACCGGAGGTGAGGACGTGCAGCTGTGGGATCCTACAGTCTGGCTGGTTAGATGCAGAGCTGAGGGCAGAGGAGGGTGGTAAGGAGATAAGGCCGCCTACTTTAGCGGGACCCAAACTGATGTGGGTGTTTGGAGCTTTTCCTGAGGGTGAAAGATAAACTGGTGACAAAGTCAGTGACAGAGAAATTTTAGTCACCCTCCAAGTGACAGCTGCACACCCGTGACTACTTGAGTCTGAGTTTCCAGCCTTAACTGCTACCGGCGCTTGAGAAGCGGGTGAACGCCACATTTCCTGAGAATAATGTCAGGTGCAGGCGGATTGTTCCACAGGGATGGAGGCAGTAGAAGGAGGATATAGTCAGAAATACAAAGAAATACATAGACCTTTAAAGATTGTTTTTCAAGCTATGGAACATGATGAATCAATAAGGAAGAAGGATATTTTTCACTATGACTGGTCATGCACTTATGTTTCTCATTAGCTATGTATAAGAAAAAAATATTTAATGTGGCAGAAGGAGTGAGGGAGACTCCAGCTCAATCAGAAACTTGTGAGAAAACAGCATGGAGCCCCAGCTGCAGCTTGAAGGATGACTGAAATAATAGCCTTTGGCTCATCCTGACAGTTCCATTACAATAGTGGATGAGGAGGAAAGCGGACCAGGGGCTTCAGTGAGCACAGAGAAAGTTGCCCCAGTGACCAAAAGAAAATCGAGGGAAAAAATTTTGGTTTTCACCAAAATATTTATCTCTTTAGATATCAGATAATATCACCCTTTCCTATCAGATCTACAACTGTTTACTGGGTATGGTGTTACAGTTTTGTAAGATGAAGAGTTCTGGAGAAGGTGGTGGTGGTGATGAGTATATGACATGATGAATGGTTTGAATACACCCATACACTCAACAGTATGTGTGCTCAGTCACTCAGTTGTGTCCGACCCCAGACTGTTTCTGACCCCGTGGACTGTAGCCTGCCAGGCTGTCCATGGAACTTTCCAGGCAAGAGAACTGAGGCGCATCGCCAGTTCCTTCTCCAGGGGATCTCCCCGACCCAGGGAATGCATCTCCTGCATAGGCAGGCAGATTCTATACCACTGAGCTACCTGGTGTATATCTTAACCGCAATTGAAAAGAAAAAAAAAAGGGAAACAAAACAAAACCAGATGTACAGAATTACTTTGGAGTTTTAAAGGAAACAGATAAACACAAAATGTATGTGCCTGAAAATAGAGGCAAAATACATGTCCCATGTCTTCTAGATCTGCACCATGTAGAGATGTACATGTACCACGTACATAGATGTCCCACGTCCTCTAGATCTGCTCTAGACACTTCAGCCACTCTACAAACATTAGATTTATTATCCACACTGCTTACAATGTTCTTTTGATTATAATGAAATAGTACAAATAAAATATACCCAACTTAACACCAAGGTTCTTGATTAAGAACACAAGAACTTCTTTAAAAAAGTCACATTTTCACATGAGCAATTAAATAAGAATAGATTTCTTCTGACAAAGAATTTTAACCAGAAACTGGTCATTGTGACTCTCCTGCGCAGAACCAAATCAGGAGGATAGGGCACAGAATTTTGGATCCTGAATTTCCCCATGGTATGAATACAGGAAAATCATTCCCTTACCGAACCAATGCCTCTTCAGTCACCTCCTAAACAGGTGTGTAAACTGTTCTTTCCCCTAGTCTGGCTCACCTCTCCTGTCACCTGCATGACCACCATCCTCCCTCTCGAGTCCACCATCCACTATCCACATGGCCGCCAGGGTGGTCCTTAGAACACAAACATGCCACCACCGGCCCCACATGCTTAGAAATCTCCCCTGGTGTCGCCCTCGGCCTGCTCACTAAGTTCCAGCCACACTGGCCTTTGGGAATGCCCAGGTCCCTGGGCAGGTCACCCTCTTTCAAGACTCAGGGCCTTTGCACATGCTGTTTCCCGCAACTAGAATGCTCTCTGCCCACAGTTACTTCCTCGCTAAAACCTGCCTCTTCAGGTTCCAGCTGAAGAGTCTCTTTCTCGGAGAGAATTTCCCGGATTTCTCAATCTACCAACGTTTTCAGTGCATGATTCTCTCCCCCAATGTGGTGTTTTCCTTCACGGCACGTACTCTGACCCGCTTTACCTGCATTTAACATGTGCTTTCTGTATGACACTGTTGGGGGCCACGGGGGCAAACCTCTTGATTCTGCTGTTTACAACTGAATCACCTGAGCCCTTTATCAGCTCATAACTGCTGAGTGCCTATCTGTTGCATGAACAAATGAAGAACTTGGGAACCTGAGTGCAGGACTTTCCATTTCCCTTACATTTACTGCAGACCTCTTGCACACCAGTTCCTCGTTCATCAGCATCTATCCTTAAATAGTCACTGCAAAGTGTTCCCACTGTTCTGTGTCCTCCACACACCCTAACAGCACGCTACTGATTTCTGCGCCCAACTAACTGATGAAAACACTACCGAACAAGGCCAGGGACGAAATCTCAAGTTGCAGATATACTTCTCTCCAGGATGAGCTCTCAATAACTCATTTTTCCTCCAGCAGTCAGTAGTCTTGCATCTTATTCTTCACCCAATCACAGGTCCCCTGAAGTCTGTTGTTCAGCTCAAATTCTCCTCTGTGCCCACTCCCATGCTTGGCTCTATTAACAGTCCGCAACTCCAGAACCCTCTAACATACCAAGCTGTAGTTTTCTGCAGCACGAGTTCCCAGCCCACTTCACTCAAGCTTTCGGAAGTCGCAGCTACTCCTGCTAAATTTGCAAACTGCCTGTTCTCCCGTTAAACCCACTAAGGCCTCACCTGATGAAAACAAGCAGCGGAAACAAGACACTTCACTCGTCAGGTCTCTTACTTGCTCTTGTGTCATCTCTCTTGGATCCACCCTAATTCTGTTTAAATCATACCAAATGAGAAAATTTATTGAACACCTACCAGGTTCCAAGCACTATTTGGTCCCTGGAGACATAACAATCATTAACACAAATCCTTCTACTTCTGTATAGCTAGGGTATGATCAGGCTCACAGAGAATTAAAAAAAAGAAAACACATCCAAAAATTAATGTTAAGATGATCTGACATCAATATCATATTTCTTAAACTGTTTTAGAATATCAACTGACCAACTTACACATCAGGTAGGTTTTGCTCGTATAAAACTTTCATCTCCTCCAGAATTTGCCTCCGTCCATCCTCCTGGAACATATAAAATTACACTCCCTCATTCACCCAAGTTTGTAGCAACACTCTATGCTCATGTACCTTATGAAAAACCAATAGTCCTTCCACACCTACTAACATGGCTATGATGACAAGTGTTGCAGAGGATGGGGAGAAACTGGAACCCTTGTCCAATGCAGGTAGGAATGTAAAATGGTACAGCCCTATAGCAAATAGCCTTGTGGGTCCACAAAAAGTCAAATTTCGAATTCCCACATTATCCAGCAATTCCTCTTCTAGGTATACACTCAAGAGAACTGAAAACCTATGTTCATACAAAGTATGTCAATTCAATGGAATATTGCTAAGTCAAAAAACAAAAGTGCTGATACATACAACAACATGAACTTTGAAAACACTGCTTAGTGAAATAAGCCAGACACAAAAGGACAAATATGGTATGATGCAACTTATCTGAAATGTCTAGAATGGGCAAACTCATAGAAACAAAGTAGATTAGAGGCTACCAGGTGAGGGGGGAGAAAAGTGGGTAGTTACTGCTTAAAAGCTATAGAGTTTATTTGGGGTTATGAAAAACTTTGGAAATAGAGGTGATGGTTGCACAACAATGCGAATATAATTAATGCCACTAAGAGGACACAGAAGAATGGTTAGAAATGGCAACATTTAAGTTTTGTATTGTTTACCACAATTTAAAAAAAGGAATGAATTACTAACAAAATACACAATCAACACAGTCATTGAGGATAATCTTAAAGACACTGTACTGAGAAGTCAGACAGAAAGGAGTACACACTGTATGCTTCTAACTGGCCCTGTACAGAAAAGTTTGCAATTGCTGGCATGCTGACTCCAGAAATACAATAAAAAAAGACAAATATAATCTGTAGGGGAAAGAAAATCCTTGGCTGCCTCAAGCTGCAGGTGGGAGGTAGCCAGTGCTGCAAAAGAGAAAAGGGAGTCCTTGGGATGGCAGACATCTTGGTTGGGTTGCTGGTTACAAGGATTGTATACATTTGTCAAAACTCTAGTAAAATATGTATTGTGTTGTACATAAATTATACCACAATAAAACTAATGGCAAAAACCCAACAGTCTAAAGAAGTAATAACACATGACAAAAGCATGTAAATTACTTGCTATTTATTGGAAAATGATCTTAAAAGGTTACTACCAAAAGGGAAAAGAAAAAACCTACACACTGCTAGGACAGAAGACAGAGAGGCCAAAGGAGTTTTCCTGCTATCTACTTTGGCAAATTTCAAAAAAAAACTTCCCTTGGAAGGATAAAAACATGAGAATTATAAAATTCATAAATGCTACACAATGTCTGTGAACAAGCAACTCCTACACCTGAAACACTGCAAATAAACTATATTTCAATTAAAATTTTTACCAAAAAAAACCGCCTAATAACACTATAACAACAATAGCCAACAACAACAAAAAACTTCAAAACAAAATGATAACCCATCTACTGTTAGAGCCATAAAAAAAAAATGCTTTAGCACTATGGGTATAACTACAAAATTACACTATTTAATGCTGCTTGGATGTATGAAATGATTTTTTTTTTTTTAAATATGGAACGCTTCACGAATTTGTGTGTCATCCTTGCGCAGTGGCCATGCTAATCTTCTCTGTATTGTTCCAATTTTAGTATATGTGCTGCCGAAGCGAGCACTGAAATGATTTCTAATGAAAAATGAAAGTGTGATTTGTACCTACTCTTTCACCAAATGGTTAAAAAGATATCATGGAAAAGTCTGATTTACTAGAATTCAATTAAATATTCCTTTTATCACAAGTATTATTTTAAGGGACAACTGAAACTCTTGCACGATTAGGAGATCAGCAGGTATACAAAAGGCAAGTAGGAAATAAACTTGTAAAGATACAACTCAGTTTTCAGATTTAAATTTTTATTTATACTTTTAAGACTTAAATTGTTAAAATTTACACTGGGGGGAAAAAAAAAATTTACACTGGGAATTGCATCATTTTGTGCTCCCACCTCCAGCTGTAAGCCCCTGGGAACTCAAGATAATTTTCCTAAAGACTCAAACGGTTATCAGTTCTGCAGATACAAAGGGCATCATTCCAATCTGCCAAACACAGCACCTAACCATGAGGGATTCTGGAATGAAAACGGCAGAGTACCTGCTCTCAACCAGCTACCATCTGCCACGGAGGCATGATTCTCGAAAGCATGTGTGGGTCCAGGGTGTGAGGGGTCAATCAGATCAAGACCAATTCTTAGTCTAACCCAGCTCAGCTCTCCCAGTGGCCAGCCCCCAAAGGCAGCCAGGACTGCAGGAAAAGGTGCACCGACGCCCTCTAAGACCCAGAAAAGCTAGTGACTTTACACTTGTAAGTTCACCCCTGATTCCCCCCCTCCACCCTGCCACTTCCCAAAGTGGGACACCAACACTTCAAGTCTGGGCAAAACAGACAGTTGGACTTGCAGGCTGAAAAGCCAGCACCTGTGGGCAGTGTCTGCGCCTTTGCGCTCCTTTCTCCCCGTGTGATCTAGTCTTCCCACCCTAGTGGGGACTTATTGGAAAGTCTCCATCCCTCTCAAACATCTGGCTTAAACCTCAGCATTCAAAAACTAAGATCATGGTATCCGGTCCCATCACTTCATGGCAAATAGATGGGGAAAAAATGAAAATAGTGGCAGAATTTATTTTCTTCGGCTCCTAAGTCATTGTGGATGGGGACAGCAGCGATGAAATTGAAAGACCCTGGCTCCTTGGAAGAAAAGCTATGACAAGCCTAGAGAGCGTTTTAAAAAGCAGAGATATCACTTTGCAGACAAAAGTCCCTATAGTCAAAGTTATGGTTTCTCCAGGAGTCATGTACGGATATGAGAGTTGGACCATAAAGAAGGCTGAGCACTGAAGAATTGATACTTTTGAACTGTAGTGTTAGAGAAGACTCTCGAGAGTCCCTTGGACAGCAAGGAAATCAATCCAGTCAATCCTAAAGGAAATCAACCCTCAATATTCCTTGGAAGGACTGATGCTGATGCTGAAGCTCCAATACTTTGGCCACCTGATGTAAAGACCTGACTCACTGGAAAAGACCCTGATGCTGGGAAAGATTCACGATATGACGAAGGAGAAGGGGGCTACAGAGGGTGAGATGGTTGGATGACATCACTGACCCAATGGACATGAATTTGAGCAAACTCAGAGAGACAGGGAAGAACAGAAAAGCCTGGTGTCGTGCCTCAGTACATGCGGCCATAAAGACCGGGGCATGACTTATGGACTGAACAACAACCCTCTGAGTTCTAGGGCTCCAGGGAACCTCCCTCTGTGGGCTCCTCACTTTTTACATAAGGTAACTGCCTGAAGTTGCAAGAATAACAGACTGCAACCAAAGAAAACTATTCAAGTTGGGGCTCTGCTTCCAACAGTGTCAAGTTCAGACAAGCCCTTTAACCTGATGCGTAATTCCAGTGGCTCAGCTTCCCCATCTGTTAAATGGCCCAAGTGTCAGACCAAGTGCTCTTGGATGTTCAAAACATCCCTTTCCCTTCTCCAGGGGATCTTCCCAACCCAGGGATTGAATCCGGGTCTCCCACATTGCAGGCAGATTCTTGACCAGGTGAGCCATAAGCGCTGCGACAGCTATCTAAACACAGAGTAATCCCATGGCTTCTCTGAAATGCCTTGTGAGTGAAGAGCGAACCTCAGGCTCCAGAGCCCGGTTGCTGCCCGCCCTTCCCCGGCGGGGAGGGGAGGGTGCTTGCAGGGCCGGCTCCCCGGTGGGGCTACCCTCACCGCAGCCCTCAGGGCGCGGCCCTAACTCCCGGGCTACGCTGTCCCCACCTCCCCGGTGTAACCCTCACCTGAGCTCCAGCAGCCCGTCTCCCGGTCTCTCCGCGCGTCACCGGGGCGAGACGCCCACCGGAGCCCGCGCGCACAGCGGCTTCGAGGACGGGGTGCAGCGCGTGGCGCTGAGGAAGTGGCGGCGACGCCCGCGCGCGCGGGAAGCTGCCGAAACCGACCTGCCCACAGCCACGGAGTGGAGCCACAGGCACGCCCGCCATCCGCTCGCGGCTGCGCAGCCCCAGAGCAGCGGCCCAGGAGGCGCCCGCCCGCCTCCCGCCCTCACGGCGCCCCGCCTCAGGCAGCTTTCCGTCGGTCGCGCGGGGCGGTCCAGGGCCGGCTCCACGGCCTCTCGCAGAACGTGGCGCAGACACCAGGCGGAGAACTTAGGCCGGGCCTCTGAGAGCGTCGGCGGCGCTCGGGGGGCGTGTGAGCGGCGAGCACCGGCCGGCGCCTGGGGGCGGGGGTTGTGTGGGCGGTGAGCCGGCCGTGCGCCTGCGCGGGGGGCGTGCGGCCTGGGAGTGCGTGAGGCGTCGGGGGTCGTGAGAGTGGGGAGCGCGGCCCGGCGCACTGGGGCGAGGGCGGCGTGTGTGCGGCGAGCCGGACCGACGGGGAGCGACCGGAGGGGTGAGTGTGAGCTGGAGCCGGGTCGGCGGGGGGTGGGGAGAGGGGTGCGTGTGAGCGGGGAGCGTGAGCCGGGCCGGCGGGGGCCTGGGAGAACGGTGTGTGTGAGCGGGGAGCGTGAGCAGGCAGCGTGTGAGCTGCGAGGCGGGCCGGCGTAGGGTGGGGAGAGGGGCGCATGTGAGCGGGGAGCGTGAGCCGGCAGCGTGTGAGCGGCGAGGCGGGCCGGCGGGGGCGGGGGGCGTGTGAGCGGGGAGCGTGAGCCGGCAGCGTGCGAGCGGGAGCCGGGCTGGCGGGGAGCGGGGAGTGAGAAGCGTGTGAGCGGCGAGCACCGGCCGGCGCCTGGGGGCGGGGGTTGTGTGGGCGGCGGTTGTGTGGGCGGCGAGTCGGACGTGCGCCTGCGCTGGGGGCGTGCGGCCGGGGAGTGCGTGCCGGCGTCCGGGGGTCGTGACAGCGGGGAGCGCAGCCCGGCGCATTGGGGCCGGGGGTGTGAGCGGGAGCCGGGATGCGTGTGAGCGGGTAGCGTGAACCGGCAGCGTGTGAGCGGGAGCCGGGCCGGCGGGGAGCGGGGAGCTGGGTGCGTGTGAGCGGGGAGCGTGAGCCTGCAACGTGCGAGCGGGAGCCGGGCCAGCGGGGAGAGGGGTGCGTGTGAGCGGGGAGCGTGAGCCGGCAGCTGGTGAGCGGCGAGCGGGGCCGGCGCGGGGCCGGGGGCCTGGGGAGCGCGGCGGGGGGCGTGTGAGCCGGATAAGGGGCTCTGTCAGTGGGACACGCGGGCCGGCGCCCCGGGCGCAGTGAGCCGGGCCTGCTGCGAAGGGGGCGTGTGAGCCGGAATTGGGGCCCTGGGAGCCGGGAGGGCAGGCGGTCACCATCTGGCCCGAAGGGCGGGCAGTCGGCGGTTGAACCCCGGCCCCCTCCGCCTGGGTCCGGGGGAGGGGGGCGGGGCTTAGAAACCTAGGAGGCTCCAGCGGTGGGCTTGGCCGGTGCGTGCGTCCTGCCGCCACCGGGCTGCTTATTGTTTTTAATTTGAAGACAGTGACAATATCCTGATTTTCGTACCCTAAAAGTCCGAAGTGACTTTTATCTAAAAATGACTGCATAATGCCAGGTCAGTCTAGCCAAATGTTTGTGTGTGTTCCTTCCCTTCTTCTCCGGAGAAGTTTAGAGAGTACAGTTGATTTACAACATTGTGTTAGTGTCAGGGGTGCAGCAAAGTGAATCACTTACGTGTATATATGTATATCCGCTCTTTATAAAAACACTTTTTCCACATGGGCTGTTACAGAATGTTGAGTTCCCTGTGCTATAGAGTTGGTCCTCGTTAGTTATCTATTTTAGAAACAATCGTGCGTAGTGTGGCGTGTGTGAGTCCCAGTCTCCCAACAAGTGTATGTTTCTTTGGTACCTGTGCCTGTATGTGTAAAAGTGCTAGAGAGGATCAGAGAGAAAGTGGCTGAATTGTGCTGTTTTACCCCTTGGGCCTTGAAAAGATAGTTCTTGAAACTTGAAAGTATTACCGTGTTTGGATTGTCAAGTTGATCTGCAGGGAACATTTCAAGAGACACAAAAGCATGGGGGGGGGTAGTGATAAATATATGGGCTTGTGACAACAGCAGTTTGCTTTAGTGATGTTTTAATAGGGGCTTTCCTGATCGCCCAGTTGGTAAAGAATCCACCTGCAATGCAGGAGACTACTATAACTACTATAACATTGAGTCCACATTAATTTTATAATTCAGATTTAATTCATGTCACATTGACGATGATTATTTTCAAGTTCCAATTTTCTTATTTTCGCATTTAAAATCGCTGTCTGAATTACTGATTCAAAACTAAATGGATCAAATATTATTCAGGTTATAATCATTAACAAAAGTATCTTTTTAAATTTGACTTAGATACAAGCAGCATCTGAAGAAAATTGACAGCAGTCCCAAGAGGAGCATGTTGCTTCCATAAGAAGTCAGATGGAACTCAGAATTAAAGATTTGGGATCTGAACTATCCAAGAGGAAGACTTTTCAAGATTCTAATAAAGCAGAGTTGGAAAAATATAAGCACCACTACCTAGAGGAACTAAAAGTTAGAAAGTCCTTGGAAAAGAAACTAGACAAGTAAGTCAAAAGCCAGAATCACAGAAAATATATTTAGTCCATTAATTTGTGTCTGAAGCCTAATTTCTATAGAGCCAGTTCCTGAGATTAGTAGGAAGTGAGAACTAACTAGATAATCACTGCTAGAGGGCACCCTAAGAAAAATGAGTGATAAGATATCCTGGTAAGTTTTCCTACACTAAGTAAAAGCATGCTTGTGAAATCAGGGAACATTCACACAGGGGTGAAAGGCAGGGTAATTCACAGAGTGGCTGACGCTGGCATGGTGACCTGACTGAGGGGTTGTATGGAGGCTGGAAAGGGCAGATCCCACCTGCAGTGCGGAGTCCAGGCTTCCCCGCCTCTGAAAGCAGAGCCCTCCTAGGATGCCTTTCATAAGCCCAGAGAGCATACAGCAAAGGAGCAGGGACCTAGGGCACGTTCTGCTAGTCGATGCCCAAAATAAGCATACACAAGGGAAGCACAGGGGCTCCCAGAGAGGGTTCAGGGCTGTGGGACTTGATGCTGGGGTGTGGGGTGTGGCTTCCTGGAAAGGAGCTTGGTGGGGCCGCTCTCCCTGCATGGGGAGCGTCATGCCTCTCCCTCTAAAACGTACACTGAACGCTGTTTAGAATTTTGGCATTTTAAATATGAGACCAGAATTTGTCTTTGGGTCTTTATTTATTGATTGATTGATTTTGAACCATCAGAAAGAGGTGCTGACACAGGCCCATCGTAGAAGTGAAGTAAAGTAAGGTGAACTTTGGAAAAGCAGGGGATACTTGTTCTTGTTCCTGGGGCTGTTTTAGCTCTCTTCAGTCTCACCCACTGACTTTCTCAACCTCCCCTTGAGATTGTGGCTTGAGGTGATTCCTCAGAGCCAAGTGCTAAATTTCTCCGAGGTCATGAGTGACACGTATGTACAAGGGTGGTGAGAGGAAGCACTTGAACGTGGCTTTGTGGGAGGTGTGTTTCTTCATCCCTGAGCTGTTTCCTGGCGGCAGGCGTGTCCCAGAGGCAGCAGGTGTCGCTGTGAGCCCACCTCCCTTTCCCTCTGACGCCCTTTCTCTCCTCTCCCAGCTGTGACTTGTCACCTGAGGAGCCCAGACACACGTGAGCTTCTTTAGAACAAGGTCAGAGCTGTCACTGTTCCCAGCAGGTCTGCTCTGCTTTCAGTGTTCACACAGGGTAATGGAAATTATGGCAACTTACAAGCTCAAGTATTAGGGAAGCATGAATGACATCAGTGCTTTCCTTCTTCCCCAGGACTAATGAGAGGCTGGCAGAGATCAGCACGGCAGAACAGATCTTTCTTTACTCAGCAATCATAGCAGCACGCCAGTCCTGGAGCCCTGTTCTGTTGGAAATTTCAATCCTACTTCAGGGTTCAATGCAAATCTTAATTCAGGAGCAAACGTAGGATGTTCTACCTCAATTCCACACCATTCAAATGACAGCGTGGAGACTTCCTTGACCAAGGTTAGTTCTTTTCTGTTTTTTTTACTGGGTTTCAAATTTCTGATATAATGATCCTTATTTTTAACTTGGTAAACTTCTGAGTTGTTTTTTTTGAGTTATGCACACTAAGTAAAACCATAATCAACTGTGATAATCAATGAGACATCTAATGATTTTTTTGCGCTAGATCTTGTTTTTAAGAGATACATCTTTAATTCTTACATTTCTTAAAAAGCTACACTGAAATTCTACTTTAGAAATGAAATCTTATTGTCTAGTAACCGAAAGTGTACTTTCAGATGTTTGATTTACTTTCTAATTGATTTCACTTTGGCAGTGGTTCATAATCATTTCCAGGCTCTGCTGCTTCCACCACAGTTTTTCTACCCCTAAGTGTAAGTGACTGGCATCTAAACACTAACCACATATGGGTGTTTTTTATTTGAAGGAATCCTAGATAAATCCTTTTTATGAATTAAACAAACTTGTGATACATAATCAAAAGATTAATTTCTGGTTTTAGGTTAACATTTTTTGTTTTTTTCTTGTACAAGAGTACAACTTTAGTTGCTATTTTACTTACAGAATTTTGGTTTAAATTTCTAAAACATATCTTGCTGAGCATTTGTAGAATGTTTCTAAGTTTGTAGTTAAATCGAATATTTAAAACTCGTAAATGAAGCTCAGTTTTGTCTGTCTTGACATCACCTGGATGAATGATGCCTGAGATAGCAATGAAGGGAAGTCTTTAAATTGCAGCTAGTTTTCATTGTGAAATCATTGTGATTAAAATGTCCATTTCAGTCAGTGCACACCAGTTTATGGTTTTGATGGTGTTTCCATGATGTTGGTGATGCAGAGAAAAGCAACCCTTGTTAAATGCAATCTCAACCTGTTTTCCCATTTGGCTTCTTGTCATCATAGAGCAATCTAAGGTTTCTTCGACAGCACTGGAGCTACATTGGGTCTTAGTACTTGAGAGCCATGAACCTGGAGGACTTACTTTAGCTGTACAGTCACAGCGGGCCTCCAAACACTTCATCTCAAGTCAGAGACTTGCCCGCACAGGCCTAAGAGGAGGAAGCGAAGGCTTGACCCCCATCCCAGGGGCGGGCTGCCTACCACAGACCCAAGTTCATGGTGCTGTGCGCACATTATTCTTTTCAAAGAAGAGATTCGGAACCAGGCAAGCACTTCTTAGTTCCTTCTCCCAAACTCGCCCGTTAGGTAAATCTTGCTTCTCATGAGGAGGGTGCTCCCCTTGAAACTTCAGGCTGAGGAAATGAAGTTCAACTGAAACTTCTGACCGCATTTAGATTATAGTTGAGTTTACACTCATGCTATTTGTATATACCAACTAATGATGAGAGTCTGGATAGAAGTATGCTAAACAGTAAAGAGAGATCTGTTGTGTGTTTTAAATTTTGCCCTCAATAACCCAAAATGTGGATAATTCATTGCTGAGTCATTTTAGCAAGCCAGGTTTTATCTAGAGGAACTGAACATCTTTTTAAGGCTGAATCTCTTCACGTTTGGCCTGGTTGATTCAACTAAAGATTCTCTCCTTCAAGTTCCCTGTCCTGTGTTTAAAAAATATGTATGCTTTCTAAATTAGCTGTATCGACTGCGACAAATAGGAATTTGATATTGATTTATTCTTGTTCATGCATTTAAAACACATAATTTACTTCGAAAGTCATGTCACACCACAAGCATTAATCAAGTGTATAACAAGGTTTTACATGTTCATTTTGTCTATGTTATAGTTAAAAATCTATGTGTTTTTTTCTTAATCTGAGAAAGTAGCTGGCCTAGGACTGTGGGCTCAGTCAGAAGGACATGGCCTTTGTGACTTCTTTTGTAGAATTAGGAACTTTGACTAAAACAATGGCTCTCATACCTTACAAAAAGATTCTTTTTTTCCCAAAGAAAGGAACCTTTCTTTTAAAAAAGAAAAATCCCGCAGGGAACCGTGTTACACAAAACAGAGACAAGCATAGAGCCTTGTAGCTGAAGAGCGGCCAGAGGCCCTGCAGCTGTGACTTCTCTGTTCCCAATCCCTGCAGTGACCCCTGTGGGACCTTCCCCGTCTACGGGATATAGTTCGGAAACTCACACTTAGGAGAGAATCCCTCTGGCTAGACATCTTCAGAATTGAAACTTGCTGGGACACTGTTTCTTGTGTGTAAATTTTCTCACCTTTCTGTCTTTTCCTTAAATGGAAAGTTTGAAGAAAATCACAGATGTGTTGTTCTCCGTCTTAACATTCGACTTCAGACTTCTTCCTCCATTTGAACATGACTTGAACGTGGCGGTGGATTCTTAACCACTAGACCCCAGGGAGGTGCGCGCGTTCATTTAAAACAGTGCCTGGGAACTCCCTGGTGGGCTTTCACTGCCAGGGGCCCTGTTCAGTCCCTGGTTTGGAAATTAAGATCCCACAGTCTGGGGAAAAACACACAAAAAAACAAACTGGAAACAAAAAAGCAGTGCCTATAGTTGTGTTGGTCATCTTACCTTTGATGGAAGAGTATTTCCCCCCACAGAATTCAATAAAAGTGGTCTCAATTTGAATGAGAAAAAAAACTTTCCTGGAAAGATTCCTGAATTGGTTCTTGGGCAGAAACAAATGAAGAGCCACCTAAAACCCCTCCCTGCTGGCCCCGGGGAGCTTCGAGGTGCGTCTGCCTCCTGTTACTTCCCCCAGAGCCCGCGTGGCCGGTGCTGCCAGCAGAGCTGCTCCTGGTGCGAGGAGGGCTCTGCCTCACACACCCGCCCCAGCCGGCTTTCCTCTGACTTTCCCTCTACTGCTTTTTCTTTATGGACTTCAGACCCGGGTGTGGGAACTCCCCTCGTGGTCCAGTGGTTAAGACGCCATGCTTCCAGTGCAGGGGGAACTTGTTCCATCCCTGGCTGGTGAACTAAGATGCCAATGCCATGCGTGGTGTGGCCAGAAGAAAAAAAAAATCGGGTGTGATTTTGATCGCTCATGTCCTAGCCCTTCTTGATATCACCTGGAATTGTACTCGAGGGTTAGGTGAGCAAAAGGCACATTTGTGAAAATCAACACTGGTTAAGACATCATGAACAGGTTATCTGGTTTCCTTGATGTTTTTTATCCTGGCCCTTTGTCCTTTTGTGAGCTGTGATGGGAGAGGACACAGAAACACAGTCAATGCTATCAGATAAAACAGCAGCACACTGAGCCATCAGATTCCCTCCTGTTTTTGATTTTCGGTAACACTACACAGCTTGTGGGATCTTAGTTCCCCAACCAGGGATTGAAGCTGGGCTCTTGGCTGTGAGAGTGCAGAGTCCTAGCCACTGGACCACCAGAGAATTCCCAAATCCCCTCCCGTTTGATGGCTCAAAGGAAAGCTGATAAGTATTATCAATGAAACAAAAATCTGAGATTGAATCAAAGAAAATGGCCATTTCATTCTGCTCCCACATAGTCAAGGTTTTTTTGTTGTTGTTGTTTTTTGATATTTACTTATTTAGCTGCAGCAGTCTTCTCTACGACATGAGGGATCTTTAGTTGGGGCATTCGAACTCTTAGATGCAGCGTGTGAGATCTCGTTCCCCGACCAGCAGTGGAGCTGGGTCCCCTGCATTGGGAGCTTGGAGTCTTAGCCACTGGACTACCAGGGAAGTCCCTCAACAAGTATTTTTGAGCACTTATTATGTGCTAGAGCACACCTAGAAGCTAGGAAGGTAAAATGAAAGCAATAGAATATCTCTGTGAAATGAACGCTATGCAAGAATGTTCTTTCTAGTATTGATCCACATGGCAAAAGTCTGGACACAGGCTTTTCAATATGAGATTAGTTAAGGTCCATATAGTCAAAGCAGTGGTTTTTCCAGCAGTCATATACGGATGTAAGAGTTGGATCATAAAGAAGGCTAAGTGCCAAAGAATTGATGGTTTTGAATTGCGGTGCTGAAGAAGATTTTTGAGTGAAAAGGAGATAAAACCAGTCAATCCTAAAGGCAGTCAACCTGGAATATTCATTGGAAGGACTGATGTTGAAGCTGAAGCTCCAGTACTCTGGCCACTGATGGGAAGAGCCAACTCATTGGAAAAGACTCTGATGCTGGGAAAGATTAAGGGTAGGGAGGAGAAGAGGACAACAGAGAATGAGATGGTTGGATGGCATCACCGATATTACATGAACTTTGGAAAACTCAGGGAGATGGTGAGGGACAGGGGAGGCCTGGTGTGTTGCAGTCCATGGGGTCACAAAAAGTTGGACATGACTTGTGATTGAAAAACAAGAATAGATCCACCTGATGAAATTGATGCATCATCGTAAGAAAGAAGTTTCAGACATTGTTATACTAGCAGTTTAGCAAATTCACTCCCACCTTCCAGTGAGGGCTACTAGAATGGTCAGTCCATACAGCACAAGGAAGAGTAGTCCCCACTCGCCACAAATAGAGAAAGCCTGCATCAACGAAGACCCAGCACAGCCAAAAATAAATAAATAGATTTTTTTTTAAAGAAAAAAGGTGAAAGAATGTCCCCTTGAGAAGGTGAATTCTGCTCAGTTTTGAAGGATATAGAGACCAGCACATCCAGTAGACATTTGTTGAGTATTTACAATGTGTCAGCCGTGAGACCACATGCTAGGTGGGGAGCCAGAAGATAAACACACATATAAGTAGTCCACCTTCAACTCTGATAGTGTATAACCCAGGCAGAGACGTTCCACAGCCAACAGCTGCATTTAGTGTTCAGAGGCAGCAGTAGAAATGTGCTCATTCAAGTTCTGTGCCAGGTGTGGGAAGCATGCTTGGAACTAGAGCCCCAGGCCTGCTTCTCTAGCACATACTGGTGACATTTTGACCTACAAGTATCTCCTGCGTTGATTTCTTTCTGTGTGAGGTCAGGTGAAGCACAGGCAGAGAAAAGAGTTGGGAAGTGTGCAGCTCAGTGAACATGCATTGCAAGCGGCCCTGGGCCCCAGCATCCTGCATCCCTCCTCAGGTGCCCCTGGGGTCCCTCTGGCTCCAGCAGTTGCCACTGTCTTGATGAGAACAGCAGAGATTTGTTTGCCTGTTGCTGAACTTCCTACAGGTGGACATACACACAGCACATGCTCAGTGCATACTCTGGTTCTCTTACTCAATATCACGTCTGCAGTCTGTGTTCAGAGAGTGCAGGTCAGGGTCCAGGCATTGTCTCTGCCAGTGCTTTTGTTTCCCCTGTTGTCGTCTTTCATTGTCTGACTGAGTCACAGTTTATTTACCCATTTTCTTTAAGTACATCTGGATCATTTCCGGTATTCTTTTAATAAATTATGTTTTTGCTGAAGAAAGAATCAAAGTGAAATGAAAACATTTCAGAAAATCACACTAAAAGGGCTTAGCACCAGCATATTTAAGCAAAACGTAAGTCTCAAAGATCTATTTCAGATAGATGGAAGCCTATCCCAGGCAGAAGGTAGGAAATGAAGGAAGAAAAGAAAAACAAAGTGGCAAATATTTGAATAATTCTAGATGAACATTGGCTATATAAAACACAAATATCTTGTGAGGAGTTAATATAAATGAGAACAAAGACACGAATTATCTGACGTGCTTTGTGTTGTCCCTGCAGAGGGTAAAACTGGTTGATAATGAAACTTTTAAGCTCCAGAAGAAAGCTAGTCTCGGGGGAAAATATTAGTGAACTGAAGAGGCTCAGCATTGTTTAGTGACTAAAGATTCAATTTGCAAAGAGGATATAAATGTATATTCTGTGAGCCAGCAATCCCATTCTTAGCTTCGTGTACTCCAGAGAAACCCTTAGGACATATGTGTGACTGTTCAGAGCTTTTTTTTCCCCCTAGTGTAGGGGTGGGGGATTTAATCAGGAAAGGAACCTTGGTGGAGGACTAGCCTAGGTGCTGGCATGTTCTCTTTCTTGGTGGGTAGTGAAGGCATGGATATTTCTTTATGTGCTAATGTTTGTGGTCATCAGACATCTGTTTTCTGCACTGTTTTCTAACTATCTTATCTAATTTACTTTTATGGAGTTGTTAATAGTGTTTTTCGGTGAAGAGCCTATGATTCCCTCTTAATTGCCTCACTATACCTTCAGGTTTTTAAAACCTTAAGTAAATATTTGAAAAAATAAATGTCTTCAGTGCCGAAGGCAACATAAGAAATCTTCCATCTGAGAAAACCCCAAAGGCCAATGTGTTATGTTTGTGGCCTGTCGAAAGCAGTGTTGACCGCTTTTTTCAAATTCACAGGTTAACTTCGAGGAATTTAAGGACGGTTTTGTGACTCTGTTGTCATCACAGGCTGGCCTTGCCTCCTCAGATGAAGACATTGGGTCTTTGGAGTCAGGTAAGAGGCCTTTTTGGCCTTCTTTACGTCTCCTTCCGTAATTCTGTGGCTTCTGGAATATGATGTTGTACCTGAACAATGCAGCAGGTCTATGATCCCCAGCTGCATGGACTGGGACCATGGACTGCAGCACCTGGGTTTTTTTTATTCTTTGGCTTCCTTATTTGTGAAATGGTACTGCAAGGGGAAAACTCTTGTGTTTTTGACTGCACTGCACAAAGTCCTCTGAATACCCTGGCACTTCTGGTCACTAGCTCTGTGTAGTTTCCCTCCCACCAGGCCATTTTGCAACACCAGCTGGGAGTTCTGCAGTTCAACTCCATTCTGACATCATCCCCCTGGACAGAGCTGCAGACCCCACAGGCTAAGACAGCAATGCCTTCAAAGAGCAGTCTCAAGTCCAGCTTGTCTCCTTTGCTTCTGACCTCACTGCTAAAGATCGGAGGGGCCCACGGCCTCCTCAGGTTCAATTAATTTGCTAGAGCAGCTCAGGGAAACCCATTACTGGATCAGCAGTTTCTTGCAAAGGCTGTAACTCAGGGTGAGAGATGGATGGGTTGTGGGCAGAGGCTCAGAGCCCCCACGCCCTCTCCAGGGCTCACTCTTCCCCAGTCTCCTCGTGTTCACCAACCCAGAAGGTCTCTGAATGCCGTCCTTTTGGGGTTTATGGAGGTTTCGTTCCACAGTCATGACTGATCCAATGATGGGGCATCAGTGATTGAATTCAACATCCAGCCTTTGAGCTCTCTAGAGGTCAGGGGTAGGGCTGAAAGTTCCAACCTCGAATCCCACCCTTGGTTTCCCTGGCAACCAGCCCATCTCAAGGTGTGGTTCTCAAAAGTCACCTTATCAGCATAAACTTGGGTGTGGTTGCTCTCATCACTTAGGAAATTTGAGGGTTTTAGAAGCTGTGCAATGGATGGGAGGAAGACCAAATTCATATTTAAGTCAGAATCTCACAAATACTCTCAAGTCCTATCTAGTGCTGAACTTCCAGTGAAGGGTGTAGACAAGATAAAGTGGGTGTGGAGAGGTGGGAGAATTTGATCATCCCAAGGGCAGTGCAGGTGTAAGGTGCTGGCCAAGCTGGGAGGCTGGTGGAGCAAGCAGGATGCCACCAGCTGAGGCAGCCCTCCGCCTGTCTAAGACAATAGTGCTCTGTGCTCCTGGCACTTGTTAAAATCGTGGTTTCCAGTGGGACCCTTGGAACAAAGGCAATATTGCAAAACAAGTGAAGAGGGGCTTTGATACTTGTCAGGAGGTGGAGGGAGAATTCTGGAGGGAGGCCCGCTTGGAGGTGTGGCCTGTGGGTCCACCGGGAAGGTGATGGCGGATGTGCTCCTTAGAAGATGGGCCAACTCCTTGGCTGGCAGCACCTGCCGTGCTCTGGCCGGATGACCAGTCGAGGCTGCATGTGAGGAGTGCTGGGAGGGAGAGTGCAGTGGCCAGCGGGTCCCTTCCTCCCCCACGGTGCAGGAGTTCGAGGCATCTGCCCCACACAGGCCCCTGGTCGGCTCCCACACCCCGGGAGGGTCTTTCGTCAGGAGCAGGTGCATGATTGGGGCAGGAGGTGCCATTGGGAGGTTTGGGGCTTATGTACCTTTCATATGGTTTCCAGTGAGCCCCCGAGCACCTCCCACCCCTGAAATCCTGTGGCTGATCGTTCCCATTACTCAGGTGAGGTTTTCTCGTCTGGACCTAGGCCCTTGGGAAGCACTTGCAGCCTCCCCTGGGGCTGAAATCCGTTGGTGTCCCACAGCCTGCTGCTGGATCCACATGGGAGCTGTGACCTGGGGGAGAGGAGGCTGATGGGGCAGGAGTTTGATAAGGGGGTGGAGTCAGAACGAGGGAGGAGTCTGATAAGGGGGTGGAGTCTGACCAGGGGAGGAGTCTAACCAGGGTGAGGAGCCAGCTTGTCAGCGGCAGCCCTGGGACCTGAAGGGCCTGGTTATTGGTTGCTTTGTCTCAGGTTTCTCTTCCCTGAGGTGGGAGGAAGGTCACTTGGCTTTCCCGACTTGGGGTGTGATCCTGTGACCCTGGGCATGAAGGCACCTGAGAAAGGCCACGCCCGTGTCATCGCTCCCTTTTCTGTGCTGGAACTCCTGTGAGTCCTCAACTTGTGTCCTCTTCGTGACTGGTGCTTTTCTCTGCCAACCCCCGTTTTGTTTTGTGTTGTTTTTCTCTTCTTTCAATTTTCAGACTTTCCTCAATTACCCAGTCAGTGGGGGCGTCAGTCATAGGCCTGCCTGAGGAGGCTCGGCCAAGGCTGGTGCTCACGGGCGGCCCCTGTTGTGAGAGCCCAGGGAGCCCTGCCCCCGCCCTCCGGGGCTGTGTGCTTCCCATGCGGGCCACCCTCCCGGTCTCCCCCATGGACTTCATCCCTGCCTCCCCGGCCAGTCCACAGCATCCCTCTTTCCGGCTTTCTAATCTGCCTGCTGGTCCTTCCCAGCAACTCATGCCACGATTGGAAACATGTGCTTTGATGCCCCGGGAATGTGCGTGGCCCCCTGGGGCCAAATGGCTGGGGTTTTGAAGAACATTCTGCTTCTCATTCGTTCTGCTCCTTCAGTGAAGGCCATCACAGAACATGTAACCAAAAAAGTTGTTGTTGTTTGTTTGTTTTTACTTGTTTAATCTCTTGGCTATGCCTCTCAGCATGCTGAGAGCATTCTGCTCCTATGAATAAATGTGCACACACAGGAGGCACAAGGCTCGCTTGACCTTGTGGCCTGCCGGCCGTCTGGGCAGCGGCTGGGGACTGGCCGTGACCCCCAGAGGTTCCCACTGAGAGGCCACAGCTCTGTGCTCTGTGGGTGGTGAGACGCTGCCCCCTCCTGGCCTGATTTGTCGCGTGGACACGTTCCTGGAGATGCATTTCCCCCTGGTGGAGGGAGAACGTGACACTTTGGGAGAACATTTATGAATTGGTCTAATGTGTGTGATTTCTGGGCATCTCATTGCTCTGAGGAAAGTGCTGAGCAGCGGAAACGGTGAAGAAAGGGGTACCATTTCAAGGGCAGGTGGGCCTCCAGACGCAGACCAGGGGATCTTGGGAGAGGAGAGGCAGGAGCCCATTCAGGTCAAGGGCGTAGACGTGGTGCTAGGCGAGTTGCTAAGCCCCTGGTGGGGCTCCGCATGCTGTCAGACGCACCTGGTTTCCCGAGTGTCTCCCCGTTGCCCACTCCCACCTGACATGGCCTTTCTCTTCCCGCTGCTCGCCGCTCAGAAACCAGCCACAGCCTGTGTGGAGACAAACCAGAGCAGGTGCGGAGCCTGCATGCAGGCCCCTGCTCCCTTCCTGGGGTGCTCAAGCCTTCCGTTTGCTCCCTGTCAGTGGGAACACCCCCTGTTCTCCAGCAGCCCCAGGAATTCCGACATGGGGAGAGTGTACAGGGCCGGACCCTGCCCATGATAACCTCACAGGGTCCAGGAATATGGTCAGCCTGTCCTAGATGTCCTCTGTCACATGGAACTCGGCATCTTCCTCCCAAGACTCCTTCCTTGTCCTCAGTTTCTGTGCATTGCTGGCATCACTGTTTCTCCTGGAGGCCTGGTTGGACCCAGCCTCCTCCTCTGATGCTCCCAAGGTCAGGGGCTGCGGGCCAGTTTCCGGTGAGGAGGAGAGAGACGAGGTGGTAGTTAGTCCCTGGGACCATGACCCACCTGTGTGCAACGCTCTCTTTTCCTGGCCTGGCCTTGCTTCCTGGGACCCTTTGCCTTTCTCTCCAACTGGCCCCTTCTGGGTGCTTCCCTTCGAACCCGCGTTCTCTCCTGGTCACAGCCCAGGCCGCACCCCCACTCCCCAGTCTCTCTGGCCACTCAGAACCTGCAGAGGCAGAGTCGTTTCCTCTCTGCCTGCGGAGTCCCCATTGGTCCGCAGATGTGGGCAGGTAAGGAGGGAAGAAGGAAGTGCAGGGGTGTAATAGGGCTTGAGGGAGCCTCATGGATCCCTTGTCGAAGTCCGCACCTGCCTCTGCCCCCGACTTTCGACCCATGCGAGTCTGAGCCTGCCTGGCTGTGCTGAGGTCCTTGCCTCTGTGTCCTGTCCAGGTGGGGTGCTGTAGTGAGGTGGAGTCAGGTGGGTGGGAAATGACCTTCTGGTCTCTAGAGCACGTGGATTATTGGAAGGTTATTTCTTTGTGTAAAAAGCTAGATTTTAAGATTAGTTTTCTATCACATAGCAATAGCATAGTTTGCTTGGAAACAGTGAAGCAACACCAAGAGTTTAGGACGGAAAATCCTGTCTCCTAGCCTAGCTGTCTCAGCCCCAGCCCCACGTTGGCCCTTCCCTGTGTTCTTCTGACATTTTCTCTGTCTGTCCCCGAGAGCCACATCGCATCTCTGAATCTGCATCTTCGTAAGCACAAGTGGGCCCAGAGTCTATTTTAAAGAGCCCCACACACCTCCCATTGTCTTTCCAGTTGTCTCCCGGGCTGTGCCCTCAAAGGACGTGAGCGGCTCTAAGTGGTCCGGCCGTCGGAGCCAGCCCGAGCCCTGTGGCGCTGCAGGTGGAGCCCCAGGTTTACTGGAGCAGCCGGTCAGACCCAGTGTGAGGAGCCAGCTCTGATGCTCCGCGTCCTTGGAAAGCGTGGAGGTGGGTGGACCCCCCGGACACCTCCCCCAGTCACTGCTCACATGACATGACACAGGAGGATGGGAGAGGGCATCTCATCGCTGGAAGAGGGGCTATTTGGGGACCTACATTCGGTCTTTAGGTGTCTCTGGGTCTCCCTGTCTGCAGGGCAGTTCTGGCCACACAACATCCTCCTTCAGAAACGGGGGCCTCGGAGGATCCCCACTTCACCACCCTCCCCTGGCCCTGCAGGAGGAGGAAAGGTTATTTGGCTGAGGGCAGAAAAAGCAGGTGTTGCCACAGCCACGGTCACCTGTGTCCAGCACTTGGACCAAGGCTCACCCTGCACAACTTGGCTGGCTCGTGATGAATGCCTCGAGGGCCCTCACTGAGACTCCTTGAGTTGTGCACCGTGGGAGGCTTTGGGCCTTTGTGTCAGAAGGACATCCACGGGGCAGAACCTCCCCCTGCGAGTTAATTGTGGCTGACATCCTTCTCTTTCTGTTTTTGCAGAGTCTTAAGTCTGATGAAGAAGCCGACAGCGCGAAAGAGCCTCAGAATGAATTCTCTGAAGTCCAAGGTAAAGCCTGGCCTTGTGGGGGACCGCAAGGACCTGGCCTTGACAGGGACCTTGGGAGAGGGACCCCAGAGGGATGGGAGCATAGCAGAGGCTCCACTCAAGATGTGGAGACTTTGCAGACAGAAAAGGAAGGTGCTGGGACAGTGAAGTCTGGCTTGTGGGAGCCAGCAGGTGTCCGGAGACCCACTCATCCTACCTGTCCTATGGGCCGTGCTGTTTTCAGAGCCTTGACTTCAGTGTGGATGAGAAGGTGAACCTTTTGGAGCTGACCTGGGCCCTTGGAGAAGGAGGTCATGATGGTGGGCGGGGTCCCCAGCATGCAGTTTTGGACTGCTACCCCCAGGACCTGGGCTTCTGCCAGTAAGAGCCCCGCTGCGGAGGGTCGGGGCCGTGGGGTGCGACCTGCCAGGCTGGCCTCCTCGCCCAGGAGGCCTCTCGTCCTCCTGCAGGACGAGAAAGGGTGCTTCCAGCATGGCCACAAAGGACTACATAGCGATTCGGCCAAGAATACGTTCCGTTTTAATTGGGTTTGGCTCCAGCTGAGCTGGATATTCAGGCCATCCGTCTGCTGAACCGGTTGGCATAGAGATTGTTATTGTGTTTTTACTGATGCTCTGAAGCTACAGAAAAGGTTGGCAGTAATTCTGGTCTCCATCCTCAAGACTTTGCATCTCCTTAGGTACCCACAGATGAGACCTCTGGCATCAGGCAACTCTGCAGAGGGGCCCAGAGGAAGACTGGGAGGATGAGGAAGGGAGACAAGCTTGGTGCTTCTCCAGTGGGAGAAAGAGGCACCAGGATAGGTGGTGGACTGAGCCTCGGGCAGGGCCTGGGGTGACCGGACAGAGACAGGCGTCGCCTCTGCTCTGGGCAACTCCCTGGCACTTACTCAGGTGCCAGGCTACAGGTGGCAAGGCTGTGACCGGGCAGGATAATGGGTGGCCAGCCTTCTCCCCTTCGTGCCTCCAGTCCCCGGATGGGTGCTGGGGATCCCTGGTTCTGAGGCCCAGCTGCAGGCAAGACGGAGCAAGGATAATTTCCCACCTCTTCTAAGGCCGTCTGGAGAAGTGAGGGGTGCCCGCCCCAGGCTCGAACCTCCTGGTTCAGAAACCTGCTAGAAACCCCATTGCAAGCCAGTTGGCTTCTTGCTGTATGTACTTCTGTAAAACAGACTCAATAACTGCAGAAACCATCGTGGTAGGCAGAGGGTCAGGCTTCCCAGGTGGCCCTAGTGGTAAAGAACCCACTCACCAATGCAAGTGGCATGAGAAATGGGAGTTCGATCCCTTTGTCAGGAAGATCCTCTGGAGGAGGGCATGACAGCCCACTCTAGTATTCCTGCCTGGAGAATCCAATGAACAGAGGAGCCTGGAGGTCTACAGTCCATAGGATTGGATAGAATCGGACACGACTGCAGTGACTTGGCACGCACGCACAGGAGGTGGGTGAGAGCCCAGCGCCAGCCACTGCTCAGCACTCTTAGGCCAGCTGAGTTTATTCCTTCAGACCGGCTCGCTAGGCCCAGAGCAGTGTCCCCAGTGATCCCTCCCTCCTTCCTGCAGGGCGCAGGTGGAGCAGATGGCCAGGGAGCGAGATAAGGTGAGACAAGACCCAGAGAAAGCTGAGCAGAGGAACCTGGAGTTTGTGAAAGAGACGGACGACCTCCATTCCACCCTGGAGCATCTCACGGAGGAGAAGGTCATTTAGGTCTTGCCGGGGTCCTGGCCCAGGGCGGATGGTGGACACAGGCTGCTGCCAGCTGAGGCCCTGCTGTCTCACCTGAGCCCACAGCAGGAAGCCCGCAGACCAGGCATCACCCATGCAGTGGCGGGTGGTGGCGGGCAGCCTGACTGCACATGGCCTTCCCTGCGGCCAGTGCTGCCCTCCCAACGTGCCCACAAGACAACGGTGACTGATTTCAGGCCATGAGGCAGGGAGCTGAGAATGGATTTGCGTTGGTCTCAGCCTGGTTGACCTGATTCTCCCGACCACCCCGAAGGGACTCGCTGAAGTTCTTTCTGCATTGGAGAACCAGAGACTCGTTATCTCCATCCAAGAATCTGGTTGGGGGAAACAGGGCCTCGAGGGCCACGTAGGTGTTTGGGTTTTGCTCCATGAGTAACACAGTATCAGCGGTACACTTTTAGAAATAGCGTTTCTGTTGTATTAGGTTACTCTAACAGAAATGTATTAAGGGATACATGTTCGTTGTAGAAAACTTAGAAAATACACACACAAGGAAAAATAAAAACAAACATTTGACGTCCACAGATGTTATCACTCCTAACATTTTTCCTGAGTCCTTCGCTTCTTCCTGTCCACGTGGTTGCTTTCAGAGAGGACTCGTTGCTGTGATGTTGCATATGTTTTCTGAGCACCTGTCATGTGGCTCTGGCATATGTTACTGCACCTTTCCCCTTTCAAGAGGGAAGTGATAGGATCAAGTTTGTAAAACTCGCCCCAAGATCTGCAGGCTGTTAGGTTAATCACACTCATCAAACTGTTTCCCTGAGTGACAGCTGCCCTTGCGCCCCAAAGCTCTGCAGTGAGTCTGAGGGAGGCCGAGCCAATCATTTCTGGTTTCGGACCACAATCAATTGATTGTGGACCCAGCCAGGCTCTGCCGAAATAAGAGTTTCCACTCATCTTCAGCCTAGATATACTGGGTTGGAGAACCTTGTTAAGCAAATGTTTTAGTGATGTTGTTGTTCAATCAGTCATGTCCAAGTCTTTGTGACCCCATGGACTGCAGCACACAAGGCTTCTCTGTCCTCTACCATTTCCTGGAGTTTGGTCAAACTCATGTCCACTGAGTCAGTGATGCCATCCAACCATCTTGTCCTCTGTCATCCCCTTCTCCTCCTGCCTTCCGTCTTTCCCAGCATCAGGGTCTTTTCCAGTGAGTTGGCTCTTGGCATCAGGTGGCCAAAGTGTTGGAGCTTCAGATTCATCATCAGTCCTTGCAATGACTATTCAGGACTGATTTCCTTTAGGATGGACTGGTTGCATCTCCTTACTGTCCAAGGGACTCTCACGCATCTCTCCTCCAACACCACAGTTCAAAGGCATCAGTTCTTTGGCACTCAGCTTTCTTCATGGTCCAGCTCTCGCATCCTTGCATGACTAGTGGAAAAACCGTAGTTTGACTAGATGGACCTTTGTCAGCAAAGTGATGTCTCTGGTTCTAATATGCGGTCTAAGTTGGTCATAGCTTTTCTTACAAAGATCAAGCATCATTTAACTTCATGGCTGCATCCACCATCTGCAGTGATTTTGGAGCGAAGGAAAATAAAGTCTGTCACTCTTTCCGTTGTTGCCCTCTCTGTTTGCCATGAAGTGATGGGACCGGATGCCATGGTATTAGTTTTCTGAATGTTGAGTTTTAAGCCAGCTTTTTCATTATTCTCTTTCACTTTCATCAAGAGGTTCTTTAGATCCTCTTTCCTTTCTGCCATAAAGGTTGTGTCATCCGCATATCTGAGGTTATTGATATTTTTCCCGGCAATCTTGACTCCTTGTGCTTCATCCAGCCTGGCATTTCACATGATGTACTCTTGATATACGTTAAAGAAGCAGGGTGACAATATACAGTGTTGACATACTCCTTTCCCAATTTCAAACCAGTCTAATTGTTTCATATCTAGTTCTCTCTTTTGCTTCTTGAAACCTACGTACAGTTTTCACAGGAGGCAGGTAAACTGACTTGGTATTCCCATCTCTCTAAGAACTTTGCACAGTTTGTTGTGGTCTCCACAGTCAGAGGGTTTAGTATAGTCAATGAAGCAGAAGTATATGTTTTCTGTGGAATTCTCTAGCCACTCAGTGGATGTTGGCAATTTGATCTCTAGGTCCTCTGCCTTTTCTAAATCCCGCTTGTACATCTGGAAGTTCTCGGTTCATATACTGTTGAAGCCTAGCTTGAATGATTTTGAGCATTACTTTGCTAGCATGTGAAATGAATGCAGTTGTGTGGTAGTTCGAACATTCTTTGGGATTGAAACACAGGGAAATAGAATTTGTCAGTACTTTCACTTTTTCTCCTTCTATTTGCCATGAAGTGATGGGACCGGATGCTGCGATCTTAGGTTTTTGAATGTTGAGTATCAAGCCAAGTTTTCACTCTCCTCTTTCACCCTCATCAAGAGGCTCTTTAGCTCCTCTTTGCTTTCTCCCATTAGAGTGGTATCATCTGTATAGCTGAGGTTGTTGATATTTGTCCTGGTATTTTGCGTGATATACTCTACTTATATCAGGAGGCAGGTCAGGTGGTCTGATATTCCCATCTCTTGAAAAATTTTCCAGTTTATTGTGATCTACATAGTCAAAGACTTTTAACATAGTCAATGAAGCAGAAGTAGATGTTTTTCTGGAATCCTCTTGCTTTTTTGATGATCCAGTGGATGTTGGCAATTTGATCTCTAGGCCCTCTGGCTTTTCTAAATCCAGTTTGGACATCTGGAAGTTCTTAGTAGATGAACTGTTGAAGGCTAGCTTGAAGGATTTTGAGCATTACCTTGCTAACATGTGGAATATGTGCAACTGTGCAATAGTGTGAACATTCTTTGGCATTGCCCTCCTTTGGGATTAAAATGAAAATCGACCTTTTCCAGGCCTGTGGCCATTTCCAATTTTCTGGCATATTGAGTGCAACACGTTAACAGCATCATCTTTTAGGATTTTAAATAGCTCAGCTCCACTAGCTTTAGTGATAAACTAAGGTTGGGCACTGTTTTCCCTACTGATAGGAATGGTTGTTGCAAAAGATCACCTAACCAGGGAGCAAACCCGCGTCCCCTGCAGGGAAAGCACTCAGTCCTAACGGCTGCACCGCCAGGAAGGTCCCAGAGACCCTTCCTCTTAAGCCTCATGTCCTCCCAAATCTCCCCTACCCCTTATGAGCATACTCCCCCAACCTCTTGTGGTTTCAGGTGTTAAAAGCTCTCTGTATTTTCTCCATTTCTCATTTTCACTGCACTTTTTTCCCCCCTGAGTCCCTTCTGTGTGTCCAGTGATGGAAGGTGGTGCCAGGCATAAGAAGTTGGGAAAGGACTCCTGCTCCTTGTCGCTCCTGAAGCAGTTCGGGTCTAATGTCGGTTCCCCGTCCTGGACGTCAGGACCCGCTCTGCTGGGGCCTGAACTGTTCCCCGGGTGCTGGCTCCATGCCCTTCTCCTGGGCCTGGTGGCCGCAGTGGCTGGAGGAAGTGTCTGGCTCTGCCCACAGGACCTGCAGGACCACAGCGATGAGCTGCAGGCTGCCCTGCAGGGCCTGCAGGCAGAGACGGCCCCGAGTCGGCACAGCCACCTGCCCCTGGGACACGGCCCGGCAGGTAGGCGCCGGGTGCTTGGAGGTGGTGCGTCTGTTGGGAGGTGGTGGGTCACGTGCTACTGCCCCAGGGAAGGGGTGGTGGGCCAGCCCGCTGCACAGGGGTCACAACTCCTACGGACCACTTGTGTGGGAGAAGGGTCTTATCTGAGGCCAGGGGTTAAGGCGTCCCAGAGCCCCAAGAGAGAGGGAGGAGGATGAAGGTCCTACTGCTTGGACAGAGTAAGTGGCGAAGGTTGCGATGAACTTGCTGTGACCTCAGGGCAGGCATGTCCCCTGTGAGCCTCCTAAGGCAGGGGGGATGGAAGGAGATGCCCCTGGGGAGGGTCATCTGGGGAGGAGAGCAGAGAACGGGCTGGGGGTGATGGGGGGACGGCCTGGGATGGCTCTGACAAAGGGCAGCCCACGTCAGCTGTCCTCGGGGCCTCCGAGGGAAGCCGGGTGGGTCTTCTGTGCACCTGGCCTCTGAGGGAGACCCTCACCTGCACCTGCAGCCGTGGACTCTGCTGAGCCCCGAGCCACAGCCCTGCTCCTCAGCCAGGGGTGCTTGGCATGTGGCTGCTGTGATCGCATTCCTCGATGAGTGTCAGCGGCCCATGTGGCCACAGGGAAGGGGGCGATGGTCTTTATCCCTCGACGGGCCTGAGCTGCGAGTGTGTGGCCCTTATTGAGATCCAGGAGCTGCGCCCCGGGTGCGGTGGCTGGAAGGCTCTGAGTCGTAGCACCGGAGGGAGCCCTGAGCTTCATGTTGGGGCCGAAGCAGCCACAGCGCTCTCGTGGCTGGAGCCGTGTCTCTTCCCCTCGCCCCCATCTGGCCTCAGAGCGTCTATCAGCCCCTTCTAAGGAGCAGGGGCAGTCAGGACAGCAGCACTGTGGTGCAGGGGTCACGTGGCTGGTGGAGGCCCGGCTGGCTGTGTATCCAGCCAGGGCCACTCCTGACCCAGGTGGCAGCTTGCTGTTTTCAGGGCGATGGGATGCTCTTTCCTCACATGTTTATTCCAAGTTCTCTAGGCCGGATGTTCTCGAGTCTGCCACTCTTTTTCATGGAAAGCAATTTGGGAATTGAAAGGAGCAGGCGAGAAGTCAGGATGTGTCTGCTCCCTTCACTTTCTAGCCCATCAACCAGCATGGATGAAACCCCAGCAGCGGCCACACTCACATTCTAAATCAAGCGTTGAGTGTGCCCCCTACCATGCATGGCGTGGGGGTCACCTGGGGCCCAGGAGGGCTGGCCACGCTGTGGGTCCAAAATCACTGCAGATGGTGACTACAGCCATGAAATTAATAGATGCTTGATCCCATGGTGTCCTGGGCAGAACATCAATGGACATGTCCTCTTATTTTCAGGCACCATCACGTTCGTGGGTGATTCCGCCCCAGTGAGTACAGAAACAGAGATCATGTTGAAGCAGTTGAAGGAGCATTAGTAAGAACTCAGGATCCAGCTGGAGACCCAGGTGAGGGGACTGAGGGAGGCCACAGAGGTTGGGTAACTTCCTGCTGTTGAGACGTGTCTGCGCACACATGTGCCCATAGTGAACGCGTTCAGGGCGACCGAGGTTTGCAGGTAATGAGCGTGACCTTGACTTTCTGACTCCACCCTCTTCAGAAGGAGACGGGACAGAAGGAATAACTAATAACGGGAGGGAACAGAGTCCCTGCCCGTGTCCGGAGGCTGGTGCAGAGGCCAGAACTGCCTGTTTGCCCTGCACTGGGAAGTCACAGCCCCTGGCTCTGTTGCAGGTGAAGCAGATTCTGGGAGCAGGATCTTAGTTCCTGGGATTTCCCTGCACCAGGGGCTCCCCAGGTGGCGCTAGTGGAGAAGAAAAGATATGTTGCCAAGACAGGAGACATAAAAGATACAGGTTCGATCCCTGAGTCGGGAAGATCCCCTGGAGGCGAGCGTGGCAACCACTCCAGCCTTCTTCCCTGGAGAATCCCATGGACAAAGGAACCTGGTGGGCTACAGTCCACAGGGTCACACAGAGTTGGACACAACTGAAGCGACTTAGCACGCAGGGGCTCCTAGGCCTCCCTGGCCAAGCCTGTCTTCTCGGGTGAATGTGTCTCTTGTTCTGTTACTCGATTGTGGGGGGTTTGTGGAGGGATGGTGCCCACGGCTCGTCAGGGTTCACCATGGCCACGGGGCGATCCTGCCCCTGGGTTCCTGCTGTGGCCTTGCCTTCCAGGCCTCGTGGAGGTGTTGTTCCCTCGTACCTTCCTCCTGCATCTGCTTGCCGGCCCGCCAGCCTCCCTTCCGCACCTGCAGGGCCTCCCGCCAAGGCTGCAGCGGAGGTTACACGAAGTGACGGAAGCAGGCGGCCACACAAGCCGTAGGGGGCCTTTCACAGACCCCGGCGCCCTGTTGAAGCTGGGCCACCCGCTGTTTTGGTGCTGCCCCGGCAGCCTTGACTCATCAAGTGATTGGTGTCTGGGGGCCCCAGTCGACATCACTCCTCCTCTCTCTTGAGGTTAGTGACCACGAGAGGGAGATGGAGGTGATGAAAAGGGCCTTTGCAGAGGAGAGGAGGCAGCTGGAGCAGGGCTTCCAGCTCGAGGTTGGCATGCTTCAGGGTCAGAAGGCCAAGCTGGCGACGCTGCACGTGGAGTCACAGGAGGTCATCTGAGGCCTTCGGGAGCAGCTGCAGAGGAGGGCGGAGCTGGAGAGGGGCCACGCATGGCAGGTGGGCCGGGAGTCGGTGCTTCAGCGGCTCAGGCCTGGGGATCTCACGTCCAGGGTTCGTTGCCAAGAACACGGATCTGAAATTGAATTTGAGCAGATTGCTCAGAGTCACAAGTACTCGTTACCCGAGTGGTGAGCCCTGAAAGAACAGGTTATTTTACAAAGGTACTGACTTTACTTTGTGCCGCACTGTGTGCATTGCCTGAGAGATCTTAGTTCCCTCACCAGGGATCGAGCTTGTGCCCTTGTGGTGGATGCAGGGAGTTTTCACCACTGGACTGCCAGGCAAGTCCCGAAGAGTCTGACTTTAAAAAATGCAGTCTCCCTCATCTGTCATCTCGTGGCTCCTGGGGAGGTGGATAAAAGGCCTAAATGCTCCCAAATAACGGGAAAGGCCTTTAGAGTTAGTGGCGTTCTTGAAAGAAACAGATTTGTGAGCAAAGGAGAGAAAAGGTTTATTTGGAGAACTGGAGCATGATCTTCTGTGCTAGAGAAGGGCCCACACGCCCATCCTCTGGGCCCCACCAGGAAGCTGGGCCTGGAGAGGCCTGAGGGGAGGCTAGAGGTGGGGAGGCATCTGTGAGCGGGTGATGGGTGCACTTAGGTGTGCAGCCTGGCCCTCCTCCCCGGCCCCCCTGGTGCTCAGGCCGGCACCCACTCCCTCTCAGGAGCCCAGGACTCTAGAAGGGCTTTTCCAGGAGCGTCACAGGAGCACACAGGAGATGACCCGGGTGACTGCAGGCAGGCACAGCTGTGTTGTGGTTGGGGCTCCATGCACTGTCTTTTGGCCCCGTGAGCGCCCACACAGCACTCCCGCAAGCTCCCCGCGTCCTGTGGAGACAGGCTTCGTGAGGTGTTGTGTCCCTTGTCTGGGCAGAGGACACTGGCCCACCACACATGCAGGTGTGGCCAGGTGAGGCACCAGCTCCTGCCTGCTAGGTGACCATCGCACGTTGCTTCACCGGTAAACAGATCACGTGGGATTTATGATAAGCCAAGGAATAAATGTCAGAGCACCTCCAAGCTTGAGAAAGGAAATACTAGCATGGCCAGTAGCCCCAGGCTCTGTTCCCAGGCCCCCCCATTTCTCCCCAAGGCATCTGGACTGTTTATCACCCTCTAGACCTGCTCTAGGCCTCTGTCTCAGAGTCAGGGGTCCCCCAACGACGTGGAGCCTTGGTCCTGGTGGGCTGGCTTTTGAATTCCCTGCTCCATGAAGCGGAGGTGGTGCTGGGCCTCACGAGTGGCACGGAGCCTCAGGTGAACGTCTGGACCCACTGTTACTGTTGCGGCTGCGATCAAAGGCTGGTCTCGGGCCCAGTGGACCTGCGAGTCCACATCAGGCCCCAGGCACACTCGGGGGCCTTCAGTGTGGGAGCAGCCCAGCGGCCACACACCCTCTCTGCCGTCTGTCCTGGGCACTTCCTGGGGACAGGCACGGGAGCCCCGTGCTGTCCTAGTGCTTCACACCGTGCCCCCCCCCCCCCCGGGCCCAGTGGGCTGTGCTGGTCCTCTTTGCTTCTCCTGACTCACGGCTCGCTTTGGCTTGTTGACCCCACAGCTAACGTCTCGGTTCCCATCTCAGTGGTGTCTGGATCATTGGACGGGGTTTCCTGGGCACCAGCCACGTGCTGTCACAGCTGAGGCTGCAGCCGGGACTGAGACAGGTGTTTGCAGCTTTCAGCCCCAGGGGGTGGGTGGAGAAGGCTCCATTCTCTGACATGTGTACCCCTTGTTACAGGCCTGTACAGATCTTATGTTTCCTCCTGGGTCTATCCTGGTAGATTGCTTCAAGGCGTTTGGACATGGTGGTTTTTCAAAACTCCAGACCAGGCATTTTACTGAATGGTTCTCAGCTTGGATGCCTGGTTAGATGCTTTCTTTAGGGACCATCTTCTTCACTCTATTGTGTGGTCTTTCGTGAAAGTGTCTTTGGAGGACATTGCCTGAGTTTTTGTGTATCTGAAAATGTCTCAGATTCTCTCCCATTTCTGAAGGCCGGTCTTCCTAGGAGCACAGACCTTGATGCGCAGTTGAAGGCTGCCCTCTGCCCTCTGCCCTGGGCAGGCTGCTCTGAGTGAGCATCCATTTTCCATTGCTGTGGTGATGAGTTACCAGGAAGTCAGAGGCTTAAAGCATCACAACTTAGGATTTCACGGTGTTCGAGCCTGGAAATCAGAAGTGGGTGTGACTGGGCGGGAATCTCGGTGTTGGCAGCTGCCTTCCTTTCTTGGAAGCTCGGGAGGAAACCTGCAGACCTCCCATTTTTGATCCACATCTTCCTCCTCCAAGGCTAGCAGTGACTGGTTGCTCACTGTCAACAGCCAAGCTATTGACATCGATGCACTCCATAGGTCTTACTTCCCCAGTTTTGGGGGGGGCTTCTTTTTCTTGGGGGAGTGTTTCATTGCCCCACGGCTCGTGGCACCTCAGTTCCCCAACTAGGGATGGAACCCCAGTGTCCTGCCTCGCAAGGCAGATTCTTAACCACCCGGAAAGGCCACATGCTTCCACAGCTTTACTTCTGTACTCATGTGGGTGTCAGGTCTACATGGTTTTATTCCCTGTGCAGGTTCATGTCTCCACAACCACAGCTGCAGCTCCACAAGGTCCTTCATATTGTTTATTCACAACTACGTCTGCCACCTGTCTTCCTGCCCACGTACCCCAGCCTCAACCCTTGAAAACCACTAACTGTCCTTCATTTCCAAAATTGTGTGTTTACACAAGTGACACAAAAGGAATCATACAGAATGAGATCTTGGGATTTCCTTTCCTCACATAGCATGATTCCCTGCCGTGTGTCCACAGTTTCTTTCTTCCTGTCGCTGGATGGTATTCCAAGGCGTTAATGTCCCACAGCTTGTCTTCAGTTCAGTCGCTCAGCCGTGTCTGACTCTTTGCAACCCCGTGGACTGCAGCACGTCAGCCTTCCCTGTCCATCATCAACTCCCACAGCTTGTTCAAACTCATGTCCATTGAGTCGGTGATGCCATCCAACCATCTCATCCTCTGTCATCCCCTCCTCCTGCCTTCAATCTTTCCCAGCATCAGGGTCTTTTCCAGTGAGTCAATTCTTCGCATCAGGCAGCCAAACTATTGGAGCTTCAGCTTCAGCATCAGTCCCTCCAATGAACACCCAGGACTGATCTCCTTTGGGATGAACTGGTTGGATCTCTTTGCAGTCCTAGGGTCTCTCAAGAGTCTTCTCCAACACCACAGTTCAAAAGCATCAATTCTTCAGCACTCAACTCTCTTTATGGTACAACTCTCACATCCATCATGACCACTGGAAAAACCATAGCTTTGACTAGACGGACCTTTGTACACTTTTTAATATGCTGTCTAGGTTGGCCTGGATATATGGATATATAGGCCAGTATAGCTTTCCTTCCAAGGAGCAAGCGTCTTTTAATTTCATGGCTGCAGTCACCATCTGCAGTGATTTTGGAGCCCAAGAAAATAAAGTCTGTCACTGTTTCCATTGTTTCCCCATCTATTTGCCCTGAAGTGATGGGACTGAATGCCATGATCTTAGATTTTTGAATGTTGAGTTTTAAGGCAACTTTTTCACTCTCCTCTTTCTCTTTCATCAGGAGGCTCTTCAGTTCCTCTTTGCTTTCTGCCATGGGGGTGGTGTCATCTGCATATCTGAGGTTATTAATATTTCTCCTGTCAGTCTTGATTCCAGCTTGTGATTCATCCAGCCCAGCATTTCACGTGATACAAGTTAAATAATCAGGGTGACAGTATACAACCTCGATGTACTCCTTTCCCAATTTAGAACCAACTTGTCTTAATGTTCCCCTTTGAAAGGATGGCCGGGCTGATTCCAGTTTTGGACTGTCACAGAAGCTGCAATGAACATTCCTAGGCAGGTGTTTGTGTGGATGTAGGTTTTCATTTCACAGGATAAATGCCCAGGAGAGCAATTACTGATCTGTACCGCAGTTGCATGTCTAATTTTATATGAAATTGTCCAGCTGTTATCCAGAGAGGCTACTAACAGTTTATGTTCCCGCCAGCAGTGTATGCTAGGTTTAGTTGCCCCACATCCCTGTCCACACTGGGTGTTGTCACTGTTATTTTAGCCACTCCAGTAGGTGAGTGACCCTGAGTCAGAACAGCTAGAGCGGCCCTCGTTGGTTATCCCCTTCCCCTCACTGATTCCGGCCTGGTAGAGAAGGAGGTTTCCCTTGAGGGCAGAGAGCAGAACACTCTGTGCACTTCAGAACAGTCGAGGTCCTAGTCTGCTCAGGTTCCATACAGAATGTCACAAGCAGGCGGCTTAAACTACGGGAGTTTGTTGTCCCAAGATTCTCAAGGCCAAGATCAAGGCGGGGCTGACTTGGTTCCCATGAGGCTCTTCCACGCTTGTGGGCAGCCCCCTCTCACTGTGTCTCCTTATAAAGTCACTGTCCCGTTGGGCTAGGACCCCACCCTGTGAGCACATTTACCCTTAATGACCTGTTAGCAGCCTTGTCTCCAGACAGTGGTGACTTTGTGGGCCCGGTTCTACCCACAGCAGCCACTCTGTTTAGGCCTCCAGCCTTTGACTCCTGGTGAGCTGTGACGCTCTTCGCCTGTTTTTCTTTCCGGTTTTGAGAACATTGGTTTGCCCTGTGACTTCAGCTCTGTAATGGATCTCGGAAGACTTGTTGACTCTCAGTGACTCCGCTTTTTCTTTGTTCTTGTTGGGAGGGTGGGGGTGACGATTTCCAAGCTCTTTCCAGGCCGGGGCGGAAACAGTGTTTTGTTTCTCACGTGGGTTTCTGCACGTTCACTGTCAGAACTTAGAAGCGTAGTAGATTTTCACCGGCCGACCGGTGTCCTTGCTGAGTTCCCACTCACTCTGGGAGTGCTTTTGTCACCTCTGGTTTCTCAGACACCTGCTGTACCCTGGAGAGACCTGCAGTTCCCATCTGCGTCTTCCCACCGCTGCCTGCCTCTCCCCGAGCCTGGCTGATAAGGTGGGAACACCTGCCCTAGGGCGACAGTGATGCCCTTGCTTAGCTGTGCATGAACCCTGCTCCGAGCGCAGAGGGTTTCAGACCCTCAGCCTCCTGACCAATTGGTAGGAGAAAAGCAGAGGAGAAAAACATGATTTGTGTGAAGCTCCGTCTCAGGAGTGTGAGCTCTACATTTAGAGGGAGGCTGCTGTGCGCGGCTGGTGTGGGTCCCGTTATGGAAGGAATTAAACCCAGCGAAGAACCCAGGAGGTAAACAGGACAAAATAACTTGATCCTCCCAGGATCTGGCCTGAGGACACTGGGAGGGCTACAGGCAGACCTTCCAGGCTCTCAGGGTGCAGAAGCCCCTGAATGGAGTTTGTGTTAGTCGCTCAGTCCTATCCGATTCTTTGTGACCGCATGGACCTTAGCCTGCCAAGCTCCTCTGTCTGTGGGATTCTCCAGGGAAAATTACTGGAGTGGGTTGCCATGCCCTCCTCCAGGGGATCTTCCCAACTCAGGGACCAAATCCACGTATCCTGTGTCTCCTGCATTGCAGGCGGATTCTTTACCGTCTGAACTACTAGGAAATGGAGTGTGGGCATCGGATAACTGGACTCTTCAGAATTCATGAGCTTTCCTGAACACGCTCTTACCTTGTGGGGTGGCCTACCAGGTAGAGATGCAGTTTTCTGTGTCTGGTGGTGACCCTGAAGGTCTGGGCAGTCAGCCCACAACTGCTGTACCTTTTTGCCGGCTGCTGTATGGAGCCACCCAGAGGCTGTTGCTGGCCCGTTCCCAGCTCACGCAGTGGGTGCAGCAGCTGCAGGACGAGATGGCACAGCGCGTGCCTGCAGGCCGCGTGGCCGAGCTGCAGCAGTTGCTGGAAGGGGAGCAGCGGGCGGCTTGGCGGCTCTAGGAGGAGGCACAGGTGAGTGGGGCAGGGCTGGGGGGCCAGCTGGGGGTGCCGGGGAGGGTGAGTAGGATCTCTGGTGACTTAGCCACAAGCTGCCCAGGTGCCAACGGGAGGACGGCCCGACAGCCCTCCCGCCAAGTGGGATGCTTATGGAAGCCACGGTACCAAGCTTCTGCGGGAAACTGGTGGGTCTTGAGCGACCGACCGTGAAGTCCCCCAGCCTGTTTTCTTGGCTGAGTGTGTCTGCAGTCAGCCACACATGTGAGCTGCTTCCAGGTCTGAAACGTGGTGATAGAAGGGCCCCAGCAGACAGATGGGCAGGGATAGCTCTTCAGGAGTGCACGCAGGTGCAGAGGTCCTGAGGTGGGCTATGCTTGGCGTGTTCAAAAGCAGCAAGGAGTAGGGGGCTGGTTGGACATGAGATCAGCACAGTGACTGCACGGACTTGGGGAGCCCTGCTGTGTGCCAGCCTCTCATGGAGAAACAGAGTTGCTGCCTTAAGAGGGCAGCAGAAGAGTGGCTCAGAGCGTGCACTGCAGGGGACTGGATCCTGGCTCCACCACCTGAGCCAAGTGATTTAACTGAGTGAGTGATTTGGCCCTCTGTGCTTCGATTTCTTTGAACCTCTGGAGGCAGTGGTTCCCACCTCAGAGCAGTCTCTGAGGCATCAGTGAGGGAGCACCTCAAAGTGTGAGCCTGGGAAGCACATTTGGGTCCTCAAAGTTCATGGGTCAGTGGGAGGGTGAGGAGGGGCAGAGGGCCAGGTGCCTTCCTGAGGAAGGAATCTGTGCAAGATGGGAAAGGTGGGTAAAATCTGCCAGTTGTAAAACACAAATTCTAACGAAGAACAGCCTTATAGCATTATGCAGACACGTTGTGCTGGAGAGACATTTAAGCTCGGACGGATTATTGACAAAGGAAATTTAGTCAGAGATCCACTAGAAAGGCTACCATGTTTGGGGAAACTCACCTTTGAGTCATCTAGGATTAAGATCCTAGGACAAGGAGTCTGTTATCTGCTCACACTACAGTGAGAAATGCAGCTTTGTGGCTTCTGAGACATTTCTAACCATCCGTTCCTATGGATGAAAGGTTAGGCAGATGCTCAGATAGTGTGCACTTCAGCTGATTTCCATTCTAAAGTAAATAAGCCTGAGATGACTCTTTTTAAAGTGAACCGTGTTGATCTCTAACCTCCTCTCCTTCAGGAAGCACATGAAAAACAGCTGGAAACAACAGAAGAGCAGGTGGAGGAGGTGGAGATGACTTGGAAGAACATGGAAGTGCTCCTCCATGAGAAAGTGGGTGAGCTGAAGGAGCAGGTGAGTGATGGACGCCTCGTTTGGGCGACCGGGTAGCTGATGAGGGAGACAGGACCCAAGAGAACCCTGTGTCCTGCGGAAGTGCTGAGGAGGGGAGAGGAGGGCAGGGAGAGAGGGGAGAGAGAGGCCTTGCTGTCCTATGAGGTCTGCTTGGTGCTCCGGGAAGTGAAATGTGAGCATCTGTGGAAATACTTCTCTACACAGGGACCAAATGTGGTTTATCTGGAGCGCCCTGGGCCGCGGGTCCCCAGTTCTAGTCTCTCTCTGCAGGCTGCCCGCGCCAGACCCCCACTCCCCGTCTGTGTAGCCCCTGTCCTGCCGGCACCGCCGCCCTCCAACCTCGACTGTCCCCAGGTCCTCACTTTCCTTCCCAGCTGTCAGGCTCTTGGTGACGCCGCTACCCCCCAGTCACTCTTGGCAAAACCTCAACCCCAGGTAAATCTTGAGGCTCCTACATGCCAGGGCTACATCCTCAGAGTAGACAGCAGCTTCTCTGGTGGCCTCGAGATTCTGCAGGACCTGGCCCCCTCCCCTCGGGCCCTTGGCCAGCCGACTTGGCAGCTCTGCCTTCCTCACGGGCCTCCTGGCCGTTCTTATCACCCCCGCATGTGCCGGCCTCTGCCCGGGAGGTTTACCCAGGCAGCCTCCCCCACCTCCCCCATGCTCCTCTCAGGGCTGTCTGTTCACCTCAGGCTCAGCCGTGTGTCCCCTGCCTGGGTTCTCTGTGAACACGCCAGCTGACCCTGCGTGCCCTGCTGGCTCCTCCCGTTAGAACACGTGCCTGTGGGAGCGGGGCCACGGCCGGGCAGCACTTGGCCCGCAGAGCTGCTCAGTAGCTAGTTGAGTGAGTGAACTCAGCGCGGACTTTCAAAGCCCAAAGCTGGGACCCCTGCGTCTTTGCATCTTGAGCGTGTATCCTGTGTCCCCGTCGCTGGAGCCCCTGTCGGTGTCGTGTGGGTGGCACCAAGGAGCCTCGGCGCGTCCTGCTGACACGGTGGGCCTGCAGAGCCCGCTGACATAAGCCAAACAGTTTGGGTGCTCCTGACAATTTCCTTGTTGTCTTTTGGAGGTCTCCAGATTTGGGTCTTCTTGTCTTCATTTCGTGGTAACCCAGTTTGTACAAAGGTGGCTTAAATGTTCTCTGCCACTTAGTTCGTCAGTTTCCTCTCTCATGCCAGGATCACAAAACCTGTCATTACATCCAACATGTCCCTGATTTGTAAGGTTCCCCAAGCTAGCCTGAACGCGTGTGGAGGAATAGGAAGGGAGAGCTGGTGGCGTGGCGTGCCTGCGTGAGACGTGCCGTACACTGCGGCTCTCTCCCCTCTCCTGTTTGGAAAGAGCCCACGATCTGATCTGCTGCTCAAGGAGCTCTATGTGGAAAATGCCCACCTGACAAAAGCGCTTCAAGTCACTGAAGAGAAGCAACGAGGCGCCGAGAAAAAGTCCCGATTCTTGGAAGGAAAAGTTAGAGCTCTCAGCAAACTCCTCAGCAAGATTGCTACAGCTTCCCTCGCTGTGTAGACTGCTTTTCTTCCTGGAGTTCATTGAAAGAACGTCTTTTAAAGTAAACCAGTGTGACACTGTAACTTATTGTGGCTCGTTGGCTGTATACCCCTCAATAGATGAGGATTGTGATTCTGTTTACCCCACAAGCATTTAATGAAGGTCTGTGTGCCAAATGCCTGGGAAACACGTTGGAAAAGACTACTTTTTTTTTTTTTTAGTGGTAACTTCCAGAGTTAAATTCCTAATTTTGCTACTGAAAAACAAACCAGATTATGGGGTTCTCAGCAAGGAAAATGGTAAAATAAAGCAATTTTAATCTTGCACTTCTGACCTTAGCTACAGAGATTAAAATGCAAAGTCAGGGCTGTGTAGTTTTACCATGGCACTGTTAGTGCTATGGGTTTAGTCACTGACATTCTCGATGGTGGGTCGAAGTAGACAGTCCAGAAACTCTACACTTTCTGTGACTTTCAACTAGCGATAAGGGATAGTGGAAGGAAGCCTTTTTGTCAGGGCCTGTTCCACCGCGAGGGAGGTCTAGACAGTGGTGGTGTTTTAGGGCTGTGGACTCAGGGAGGATGGTATTGTATCCCTTGTGAATGCAATCTTTTCCTCACTGAAATGTCATCACACTCTAAAATGTATTATATGTTTAAAAAAAACAGGAAAAAATATAGTTTTCTATTCAAGATATACATAAATTATGGTCATTTGGTTGATCAAAATTAACTACTGTAATATGAAGTCACTGTATCTGCAATAAAATCCTTTTCTATTAAAATATTAAAATATTTAGTTTGACTTCTAAATATTTTTAAACTAAAGCATTTCAAAGATATAGAAAAATAGTTCTGTAGGAAACATTCATATGTATTACATAAACGTGCAGCTGTGTAAGAACATTGTTACGACGTCCTGGACAGAAGCCCAGCCCCTGTTCTGCTGCAGCCAACCTCTCTCCTCTTCCCGGTGGCAGCGGCTCTCCTGAGGCTGCTGCACGCCCCCTCCCTTCCATCTGCCTGCACATTTACTGTACGTGCTTGAATGAGAAAAACCGTAACGCTGGAAGAGATGGAAAGCTCAGATCTGGGGTAGGAGGACTCAACAACATAATGTGGACTCTTCTCTCCGTGCACCTATGGTTGCTTAACCTATGACAAAGAGTCAAGGATGGACAGTGCGGAAAACCCTCTTCAATAAGTGATGCTGGGAAATCTGGACAGATCCGTAAAAGAATGAAATAGAACATTGTCTGATACCATACAGCAAAGTATACTCAGAATGCATCAAAGACCTACATGGAAACTTTTAGAGGAAAAGATAGGCCAAACACTCTTTGAGGGAATTCTCTGGCAGTCCAAGGGTTAAGACATGGCACTTTCACTGCTGTGGGCCTGAGTTCGATCCCTGGTCAGGGAACTAAGATCCCACAAGTCGCATGGCACAGCCAAAAAAAAGCACTCTGACATAAATTGCAGAAATATCCTTTTTGATCCATGTCTTAGAGTACCGAAAATAAAAACAAAAATAAACACATGGGACTTAATTATACTTAAAAGCTATTCAACACCAAAGGAAACAATAAACCAAACAAAAAGCTAACAAGGACAAAATATTTGCAAAGGAAGCAACTGACAAGGGATTAATCTTCAAAATATGCAAATAGCTCTTGTAGCTCTATGTCAAAAAAATAAAAAACCGAAAACCCAGTTTAAAAATGGGCAAAACAAATAAATAAAAATAAAAAATAGAAATGGGCAGAAGACCGTAATAGACAGCTCTCCAAAGACATACAGATTGCCAGTAGGCACATGAAATGATGTTCAGCATCACAAATTATCAGAGAGGTGCACGACACCTGCAATGAGGTATCACATCACACTGGTCCGAATGGCCATCATCCAAAAGTCTACACATCATAAAGGCTGGAGAGGGTATAGAGGAAAGGAAACCCTCCTACCTTAGTGGGAAGACTGTAAATTGGTACAGCCACTATGGAGAACAGTATGGAAGTTCCTTAAAAAGCTGAAAGTGCAATAGAACTACTGTATGATGCACGAGTCCCACTCTGGGGCATATACCTGGAGAAAACTATAATTCAAAAAGATACACAGACTCCAGTGTTCATTGCAAACTCGCTTCCTTTCCAAGGTTGCCACATACCATTGATCAGAGTGCCCCGTGCTATACAGTAGGAAAGACGATTGAGTTTTCCACCTTGGATCCATCACTTACTGTCAGAGTGGCTTTGGTGAGGCTACTTAACCTTCCCTGAGGGGAGCAGCTGCTCAGCTTCTGCTGGAGGAAGCAGGGAGGTGGGTTCCCCGCTGTCCCCTCCTCAACAGCACATTCCTTGGCCCTGGCCCACTGGTACTTTGTCTTGTCCAGGCAGAAATGTTTAGGCCTGAGTCCTGCTCCTCTTCAGTCGAGAACCTTCATCATTAGCCTTCCTCTACTCACCATCCTGGGGTCTGGGGCCTGGTGCCCAGCTGTCCCAGGGCCACTGCCTCCTGGCCTCCTGCCCCCTCTCCAGAGCAGTTGGACCGCTCCTTCCTCCCCAGCCTTGCCTTGATTATATCTAATGTCCACCCTTTCTAGACTGGTGTTCCACCTAGTGACAGCACGTCCCTGATTCTGCAGAAACAGTGATAATGCACAAATTAATAAGAGTAGTGATTGCTGCCACGTGTACACTTAACAAAATGCCCCTTCACTCTATGTGATAGCCTCCAACACCCACAGCTTCGTAAAGTGATGCTGGGATGAGACAATTGAGGCTGAGGGTTTAAACTTGATATTTGAGCTGGGATTTGCACATGCACGGCCTACCTGCCACCAAATCTGACTCTTGCTGCTGCAGCCCTTGGTTTTTCTTTATCACTGTGGGGATTAGTTGATATTAGTGCCAGATCGGTGCTGGAACGGCCTTGCTAGGCATGACCTATCCCTCTTCCTCCCCAGGCAAACAGTCTAATTTGCAGGGTGAGATCACAGGAGACAGGAGATAGATACGTGGATCCATAGACAAATGGAGAAAATAAATTGGTTGAAATATCTGCGGTTCATTTAGGGGCAGAGCCAGAGAAGTCGTTCAAAACGATCTTTGTCTTATCCGCGTATGACTGTGATCTCTCTTCTCAAAGCTGGGGGCCCAGACAAGGCCCTTTGGTTCTCCCCTCCTACAGATGTGGTTTATTTAATAAGCATCTGAACGCCAGCATCCCAGCTCCCTTTAGACAGATTTCTTGAGCTCTGACAGCTTCAGAAAGGAACCAGGGAGCAAATGTGGACACGGCAGCCCAAGGACCGCTTGGAGTTGCAGGCTGCACTTGCCTCGATCACGGAGAATGATTCTCCCATCCCTCAGCCTCACTCCTGGGCTGAAAACAGCCCCCACCCCCACCCGGGGCCCATCCATGTCCATGATAAAGAATCCTCTCTCTCCGCCCGGCACACACCCAGGTTCACACCTGGGCCAATTTCTCTGCCTTTCAGGTTGGCCGTTGCCTGTCCTGCGGGATCAGAAATGATAGGTTTACACTGCACTGTGAGTTTGGATCAGAGTGTGCTCTTGAGCCAATGTGTGTTCCCTGCTTCTTCCCAGCCTCAGCCACTACCTGGGAAGAGAAAAAAGCTCCTTGCTCTTTCCTGGGAGCCAGGCTGAGGCAGGCTGAACATGCACTCCAGCTGTTCTCCACACCCGGGATACGTTTACTCAGAGCACAGTGTCAGCCACACAGACTCGGGGCAGGAGTCCCCTCCCCGCCGGGAAGTGACAACAGCCCGTGGCTGCATGCACGGCAACCCGCCCCCTCCCATCTGTGGGGACAGATGAGGGTCTTGAGCTCTTCTTCCCTCCAGTGAGGATCCAGCTCGTGGCCTCACCACGTGATGTTTATGCCCTGGTAGCAGCACTGGCAGCTTTCTCTGAGCCTTACCACCTGGCACCCGTGACCTGCAGTGCTGAGAGCTCTCCCCCTTCCCCTGGAGGCGAGCCGTTTGCTTTCGGCTCCTCTCTTTGATTTCGGCTCCTCTCCACTCCGGCGGCGGCAGAGAGGAGAAGAGTTCCACAGAGTGCGGGATCAGAGTCTAGGCTGTGGCGAGGAGGAGGGCGTGGGGCTGGGCAGGTCCTTCAGGGGGTTTGGTTCTGGGCTGAGCACCATTCAGGCTGTGGGTGAAGGGGGCACCATGGTGGAGGGAGAGGGTTTGCTTTGGTTTTTTTTTTTTTTTTTTAAATTTTATTTTATTAGTTGGAGGCCAATTACTTCACAACATTTCAGTGGGTTTTGTCATACATTGACACGAATCAGCCATTGAGTTACACGTATTCCCCATCCCGATCCCCCCTCCCACCTCCCTCTCCACCCGACTCCTCTGGGTCCTCCCAGTGCACCAGGCCCGAGCACTCGTCTCATGCATCCCACCTGGGCTAGTGATCTGATTCACCATAGATAATATACATGCTGTTCTTTTGAAACATCCCACCCTCACCTTTACAGTGCTGTGCTGGTTTCTGCCAAGCCTCAGCGTGAGTCCGTCTCAGGACAGAGGGCTTCCTTGTTTCTAAAGATGGCAGCCATCCTGGTCCAAGCCTCGTGCTCCCTGCTTTTCCTCCTATCAGACACTTGCCCCAAGTAGGCTAGCTTCCCTGTTAGCTCAGTTGGTAAAGAATCCACCTGCAATGCAGGAGAGCCCGGTTCCATTCCTGGGTCAGGAAGATCTGCTTGAGAAGGGATCGGCTACCCACTCCAGTGTTCCTGGGCTTGCTTGGTGCTCAGCTGGTAAAGAATCTGCCTGCGATGCGAGAGACCTGGGTTCTGTCTCTGGGTTGGAAAGGTCCCCTGGAGAAGGGAAAGGCTACCCACTCCAATATTCTGGCCTAGTGTATAGTCCATGCCTTAGCAACGAGTCAGACAAGACTGAGCGACTATCACTTTCACTTTTCATGCTTTTTATAAATGACCTTTATTGAGGATATTTCTATTTTATTGTATTTTTTTAAAATCATGAATGGGTTGTGAATTTTGTCAAGTGTTTTTTCTGCATAGTCTTACTTTTACTTCTTACTTGAATGTTGGTAGATTTGCTCTTTGAATCCATTTGGTCCTAAGCTTTTAGCTTTGGGGAGGTTGTTTTTTTTTAAATAATATTTGAATCTCCTTATTTCTTATTGGAGTGTTGAGTTTTTCTACTTTTTCTTGTTTTAGTCTTGACAGATTGTATGTTTTTCAGAATTTATCTAGGTTTTCCAGTTTGCAATTGTTCATCAATAATAATGGTCCCTTATGATTATGCTTCTTTACTTCTAAGGTATGTGTTGTAATGTCACTTTCCTTTCTGTTTCTTTCAGTTTCCTCTCTTTCCTTCTTACCTTCGGTAAGGGTTTATTGATATTGTTTGTTTCTTTCAAAAAATGCATTTCCAGTTCTTGCACATGCACACTGGGCATTCTGGCACACGGGCAATGTGTTTAGAGGTGTTGCTTAGCGACGCTCATTCTGGGATGCAAGATTCCAAACCGTTGAGCTTCCCAGCTGGGAGGTTGTGGCGGGACGGCTCTGGCTTACCTCTAGTGCTCGTGTTGGGCTTAGGGGACCGCGAAGAGCCGAGGGGGAGTTGAGGTGTGTTTGGAGTCTGTAGACTCTGCGATGAAGAAACTTTTTGGCTTCAGGAGTAAGAAGGGCCTGTCACCCTTCAGCTCCTCCATCAGCCTGGGGAGAGACAGAGGTCATCGTAAAACCAGCTTCCAGCCCGGGTACCACATCCGAGACAAGGACCTCGGGAAGATCCACAAGGCTGCCAGCGTGGGCAACGCAGCCAAAGTGCGGCAGGTGCTGTTGCTCGGAGAGAATGTCCTGAACGAGAAGGACAAGAGGAACAGGTGAGCGGGGAGGGAGGGCCTGGCAGGAGACTCCTGGGAGTCTCCCCTCCAGAGCTCACAGACACCTTTGTGGGATCCAGCGCCCCGCAGACTTGATAGGCTGCAAAAGCCTTAGTTACTTTCGGACCTGCTAATAATTCCCCTTGTAGAGCACTTTACTGGTCGTTTTAAAGTTATTTACCTGAATGTCAGTAATCACAGATCTGAAATAAAACATGAATAGCATCTTTTTTTTTCTTCTTCCTCTTCCTCCTCTTCATTCGTTGTTATGCATGCGTTAACATGATCTCCTCTTGAGTAAGAGCTCTCAAGTTCTATAGCCCTCAAGAAATCTTCTGGAACTCCCTAGCTCTCACATTGTTTTTCTCATGTGATTTATGAAAACTCTTCTTCCCATTGATCATTCATTATGGATATTGGCAGTGGACAGTTTTTTATGTTGTCGGCATCTTATTTTTAATGTACACGTTTTTATACCATAATGTTACATATTACAGAAAACTGCATAGTGAGAAAATAATCTCCATGGCAGGTCAACTTCTGGATTAAAAATTCTTCAGATACAGTGCAGTATCTGTTTTATATCAGTGTACGCTTATGTGTATATGTTCCTTGCTGAAGGACCTTAGAAGACAGCTTTGAAATAGGAAGCTGGCTGTGTCCTTGAGTAGGAGGGCATTTTCCTAGGGTATGTGGTCTTTCCATGTTTAAACTAAATAAACAGATCGTGGTTTTAAAGATTTTGGGTTACACATGCTGTCTTTAATTGTTGTGATGAAATTAAAAGTTTTGTGTAGTAGGCAAAGATTTGCCCTTTTAGATATCAAAATTTGCTGGTGACATTTTCTATCAGAAAAGATAAATTATGTGTAGATGGTGTAGACATAACCTGGTAACTATTTAGATAAAAGTAACTAGATTTTTTTATCTCACCAAAAAGTTTCAAATGGAGTATGGATCAATAATTTTAAACACACAGGATGAGAAAAGTACCAGAAGAAAATTGAAATTCCTATTTATACATTTTTTGCATACTGACAAAGACCTTCTTTTTTTTCTAGTTGTACTGGTTATTAACCTTAATATTTTTTTAATTAGATGGTAATTGCTTTCCAATGTTGTGTTGGTTTCTGCTGTACAACCTCATAAATCGGTTGGGAATATACATATATCCCACCCCAAGGACCTTTCTAAGAGTGATTTCAAAGGCAAGAAGTGTGGAGTTTCCTGGGTTTCGGCACCAAAAAACAAAAAGAAGAAAAACAGAAATCTGCAAGTTGATTTAGCAACCCCCCAAATTTGATAATCTCTGTAGAGCAAGCTGTCTGTAGGGAAGTCAGATGAGCAGACAGGGCTTGTCTTTCTGGCACTCATAGGAATGTGGCACAGATAAAAACAATTTGTCACTTTCAATTTAACTTAAGAGTTTTTTGTGAGGATTGGTATCCCGTGACAACTTTCAGCCTTTTCAGAAGTCAAGGGAATCTTGGGAATTTCCTGGCCGTCCAGTGGTTAAGACTCACTGCTCTGGGCCCAGGGTTCAATCTCTGGTGAGGGAACTAAAATCCTGCAAGCTACAAGGGTATATTTTCGAACATGGGAAATATAGTTAATATTTTATAGTCACTTTAAATGCAGTGTAACCGTTCACAGTTGGGGATCACTGTGTTGGGCACCTGCATTATATAATAATATATAATATGCATCATCTCTAAGGAAACTTAGATGAAAACCCCGCATGGTTATTAGACAACCAGAAAGACGAGAAATGAACAAACAGAAATGCTACAATTTACAGTTGTAAAGCCTGTGAACTATAAATTATATTCCAATGTCAGAGACGTTAACATGTGAGAAAACAAGCATATTAGAATCATCGAAGTACAGTGTTGTCTCCAATCCTCTAAACACATCTGCAAAGGAGGTGTAATGTCCTTTGACTTCATCAGATGTTGTCCTTGTAAGATAGTAGTAATAGTAGTAAGTATGATAATATAATCTAACAATTATTAGCTGTTAATCTGTGCCGTGAACAGTTCTAAACCCTGTGCATGGGTCTGATTTAAGCATTGCAGTGCTGTCCTGTGAGATAACCACTCCTCTCTCTCCATTTTGTTGGTGAGGAAATTGAGGTACAGAGAGGGTGAGCGGCAGCTAATAAGTGACAAAGTCAAATGTAAAGTCAAGTTGAGCTGAATATCAAAGTCTCGAGCATTCTATTCAAGTAGACTGTTCTTTCATTACTGTGTAAGAGGAGCTGAACCCACTCCAGTGTTCTTGCCTGAGAATCCCAGGGATGGGAGCCTGGTGGGCTGCCGTCTATGGGGTCGCACAGAATCGGACACGACTGAAGCGACTTAGCAGCAGTAGCGGCAACAAGAGGAGCTAAACGAATAATATCCTGCTCTTTCTCCAGAAGAAAACGAAATATTTGTTTTAGAGGGATACAAGTACTATGCTGTTGAGTGTTTTCAATCACACAAAGAGTTGTTTGTTTTGAAACAGCTACACCACATTTTCCTAAGAACTTGTCTTGCTTTTGTAGGACTGCCCTCCACTTGGCCTGTGCCAATGGCCATTTAGTGGTGGTAGCTCTCCTCCTGGAGAGAAAATGCCTGCTTGACCTCTGTGACAGTGAAAACAAGACCGCGCTGATAAAGGTATGGGGCAGCGAACCATGTCCACATGAGATGGCTGTGATTTAACTACTGAGACTAACAATGAATTGATCTCGTTGAAATAGAGGGAACTGGTGAACTTGTGGGCTATTTACTGTGAATTCCTAGAACTCACACTCTTGTTTCTTGGCACAACGCTGACAGGCCGTAGAATGCCAAGAGGAGGAGTGCGCGACTCTCCTGCTGGAGCAGGGCGCCGACCCGAACGTCAGGGACGCCAGTGGCAACGCCGCGCTCCACCACGCGGTCCTTTGCCAGAATACATCACTGGCAGCAAAGCTGCTTTCCTACAACGCCAATATAGAAGCCAGGAACGAGGTATCGTCAGCTAACTCTATTGACAAAATATTTGCAAAGCATTTTTCTAAACTGTAGTGTTTTATTGATAATAGTATGTAAATAGGTAGACTGAGTAGTGTCCAGCAGGCCCTGTTACCATGGAAACAACTCCAAAGCCAAGTCAGGGGGTGGGTGGAACCTGTCAGAGCCCACAGAAACGGCAGCGCTGTCTCTCTCAGCCGCCTTCAACCCCAGAAGGAAGATTTTCCCACTAGAACGTGCTCAGGAATGGGTGGTCGGCTCAAGTCCTACAAACACTGAAGGCCTGGGAGAGTGAAGTGATGTGGTGGGTGGCTGCTTCCAGGGGCTCAGGGAATGGGCGCAGCTGCTGGGGGAGGGATGGGGGCAGGAGGAAGGAGAACCAGTGCTCAGCAGGGGGAGCTGGGGGGTGCAGGTGGGCCGGGGAGGCAGCAGGCCTGGAGCCCTGAGCCCTCCAGGACCCCTGTTCTGAGATCCGGCCAAGTGGGTCAGGTCATGTTTGACACCAGCCAGGGCGTTCACTTGTGCTGGTGACCACTTGGTTCGCCAGGTGCACAGCTCGGGTCTCCCACTCTCAGCCCTGGGGGGCTGCTCGGCGGGGCTGCAGCTGAGTGTGGGGAGCTGGTGATGGTGAAGCTGTCCCTCCTGCTCTTTCTCCTGCGGCTGCAGCCCCGCCAGGAGCTGCAGAGAGAGCTCCCCCACTCTCACAGCTGGGCGCAGTTTTCCTTGCTTGGAAGCTCCAGCCCTCCCTGAGTGAAAATATTTTGAAAGCACTTGATTGTCTAAGATGTCACTTTAAATCACGATATTGCTCAAGAAGCATTAGAGAGCAAAGCGTTCTTTTTTGTTTATGGCAGATATTTGTGATAACACCAATTGTTAAAGGTAAAACTTTTTCCAAGTATTTTTCCCTTACTGAAAAAAAATTTTTTTTTCCAATTAGTCTAAAATGACACAGTAATGCAAAATTTGCCTTGGAGAAGTAGACTTTGTCTTAAAACTCAAACAAGCATTTGACAACATAATAGAAATGTTGCTGTTGTTAGCACATTCCAATTTTATGAAAAAATGATTTACATAAAAATGATTTCTTTCTCATTGCCCAAGGCTTCAGAGGCTAAGAGGAAAGGAAAAAGAGCGAGCAGGTGAAAAACGCAGATCAGGCTGGAATTTTGGCAGTTGGGGAAATGCCAAGACGAGGGGTTTTTTTTTTCTTTAATATGCATTTGGCTGTGCTAGGCCTTAGTTTCAGCATGCAGGCTCTAGTTCCCTGACTGGGGATCGAACCCAGACCCCTACACTGTGAGCACTGGGACCCAGCCACTGGACCACCACAGAAGTCCTGAGGTTTTGGTTTTGTTGTTTTCCCCCTTCAGTTTGTATATTTTGGTAAGGTGCTTTTCAGTTTCAGGTATAATAGTTGTTATTTTGAGAAAGAGATTGAATGAGTTGGAGACTTGCCTAGGTATGAGTTTTAGGAAGACTCTGCAGAAATCAGATCAGCAGTGAAAAGGCGGTGATTAAGTTGGAAAGAAGAGAAAAGAACCAATATTGAACAGAAATATTATCCTATTCTGGCAGAAACAGCCAGTTAGATAAGAGTCTAGACTCTGCTCTCAATCTAGAAGGTCTTGATGGAAAGGAAGGGGTTTATGAAAAATGAGATCCGGTTGCCTTCTGTGTTTATTAGTCCCTGTTCTACCATTATTTACCCAGGAAAATTTAATTGTTTTGATGACTCTTGCCTCTTACACTTTTCTTTTTTCTTCAAATCCTCAAGTAAGAGAAGGAATTGGCCATGTGGGTTAGAGATGAGACTGGAATGTTTGCTGGGCTAATTCTCAGCTAGATTGTACTGGTAAAAACCACAATCCGTTGGGAAAGTTTATAAAAAAATTTACAAACCTAGGCTGTTCCCTGAAGAGTTTGATGGAATAAATCGAGGAAGGCCTGGACTTGTGTATTTAGAAATATTTCCTTGAGATTCTGATAGGATCCTTGGTGAAGAACTATGGAGTGATTAAGTATAATTTCTAGTGCACCTATCTCAACAATAAGTAATCTATAGAAGAGTTGGAGTTTGATCAATGCTAGCTACTTCCGTCAGCTCCCTCCTTTGCAGCAATATTAGCCTGACTTTTTCCTCTGCCTCTGTGATTGAGAAGTTAAAAGGAACATTTTTGGCAATATCTATTGGCTTGAGTGATATAACTCCTTTTTCTTCCAACCACTAATTATTCAGTGACACTCCAAGAGTCTTTAGAGATTTGCTCATGGCCAAGTCACTTCATCTGACCTTTTAAGAATTTTACAGCTTCTGTTACCAACCAGGTCATTAGGTCAACAGATGTTTGTTAGCAACAGGGTTTTCCTGACTGCGGTAACGGTAATTCATGAGCCTTCTCTTGGTGTCAGCAGGACAGACTCTTGCAGTGTGTCTGTTAGATTTGCTGCGTCCTGGCATAAGCGAGAGGACAGCTTTAAACATCAAAACCCATGAAATTAGTACAGATGGGGATTGTTTTAATCATTTAGTTTCAGCAGTCTTAGGAACTCATTATCCATTTGGTTAATAATCTGGGAGAATTCTAGAAAGAGATTGTAGTTTTAACAAGCAGTGGAAACAGTCTTCAAGTGGGAATTTTGTCTTGTTTTTTAAATTTATTTTAATAAAATTATGAGTCAATAGCAATTTTTATTACATGTTGAGACCCACTTTTCTTGTGAAACACATGATACTCAAGAAAGGAAAGCTTTCACATACAAATATTTGCTTTATGCCCACCTGTTTGGAAACAGCAAAACGTAAAAGCACAAATGGTCTACAGACCAAATGTGGTCCTTGGTTATGTTTAGCTTACCTAATTCCACAAACTGAGTCAACATTTAAAATTTAGCAAACTCATGCAGATGTCTGCGTTTCAGGCTTCTCAGAGACCCAAATCTGGTCCCCCTTGAGCCCATTCTCCTGTTTGATCTGCATGTGGAGGCCTCCCCTTCTGTATGGGGCGTGTGTTTGCAGGTTTGCCAGCCTCACCTGGCTTTTTCACTTAGATCACCAGGTTTCCCTCTCCAGAAGCATTTGAGTTTCCATTTCTTGATTTATAGTTTATTTTGATAACTATTTCAAAGTTTTAAAGACAGTCTAATTAATCTATAATTGATTCCATATTTTAAAAGAATCTCTTAAGGATGGGATTGAATTTTTCAAATTAGAATTTTTAAGTTGGTTGTGGCGGTTTCACACTGAATGAGTCTCCCAGACACACAGGATTATGAGAGAGAGCGTGGGGAGAGTTCACGGAAGAGCAACTCCCCGAGAAAATGCTGAGTGCATAATTATTGGTAACTTATCTTGTAATCCTTCACTAAGAGCCGTAAAGCAAGACAGAGACCAGAACTCAGGGATTAAGGAAGCTTCCTCCTGGAGGTCATCACATGAGAGCCGTCAAGAAAGGTCTTTGAAGATGAGCGTTGTTGTTCTGCTTGAAACAGCATCTAGCTAATGCTGACCTGTCAGTTTAACTTAAGGGCGGGGGAAGGAACAAGCAAAGGAGAATGAGTAAGATTAAATATCAGGAGACTTTGCTGAGAAAGCCGAGAAACATGGTGCCCACAGTTGGTTTTTTTGGAAGAAAAGAAAACAACCTTTCTCTTTGCATGTTCATGTAGAGGATAACATTCCCATTGGAATGTCTGTGAACCTCATGAGGTTACTCTTGGTCATCCTTGCATAGGTTATGCATGCCACAGATAATATGATGTATTCCTGCCTCAGCGTTGTTCCTAAAATATGCAGCTACTAAATCAAGTAGCTAATTGATTCTCTCTGGAGGAGTGTTGAGACTAGTAATAGAGCAAGTAAATACTGCAATATTCCTGATAAATACTATGATAGAAGCAAAGATCCTTGGAACCAGTAAATGTTGAAAGTGAGTTTTAGAGAATGACTCTGTGGTTCATCTTTGGAAGAGGAAGAAGAGGAGCATTTTATTCTTTAGCTTTTCAAAAGACGTATTTGGCTGCACTGGGTCTAGTTGTCACACGTGGGATCTTGAGTTGCGGCATGTGGACTCTAGTTGCCCGACCAGGGATGGAACCTGGACCCCCTGCTTGGGAGCTCAAATCTTAGCCCCTGGACGCCCAGGGAAGGCCAGGAGGAGGAGCATGTTGAAGAGATAGAAGTCGCGCCGGGGCTGAGGAGGAGGGACTCCCGTTTATTTGCTTTCTGAATTATATGTTTAAGTTCAGAGAATCTATTGCATGATTTTCAGTTCAGTTTAGAAATAGGTTAACTGGGTACATTCGAAATGGTTTTTCCTGTTTTACAGGATGACCTCACACCACTATTATTGGCCATAAATGAAAGGAAACAGCAAATGGTGGAATTTTTAGTAAAGAAAGAAGCAAATGTACACGCGGTTGATAAGATGAAAAGGTACAGTTGTTCTTTTTCTTTTTAAAAACCTTAGTGCTGTTCTTGGGTGCTAACATCAAGATAAAGATTAAATTAAAAAGGTTTCATTTGTGATCAACACTTTATCAGTTAGGTAGAAAACCAATTATTCTGACTGGGAGTCGTGAAAAACTATATAGCAGGGATATATAGCAGGATTCGTATTCCTTTATAATATTGAGTGATGTCATATGCAACCTGTTCTTTTTTCTGGTTGATCTTGTAGATGCTGAGGGATTTCATACTGGTTTCATTAGCTTTATACAATATGGATTCTGCTTTTTAGTTTACCTTATGACAGTATCGAATTTCTTAATTCTTTTATAATGATTGTTTAACCTCTACTTTGTGTATATTTTTCCTTAAAAGATGCACACTAAACATAAAGGACTTGATTTTGTCTTTTGGGTGACTCTTTGCTTTCAATTACTTTCTTTGAAAAATACTGATGTTATTAGATTGCAGAAGAGTCCTTCACAGTTCAGTGACTAAACAACAACAAAAAGTGATTAGTAATCACTGTCACCAGATACTGTGGGCTCATCAGTTTTTATCCCTTTTTATTTCTAGTACATTTTGATGTTTTCATTTTAAGTGAAGGTAGAAGGAAGAATGATAGGTTTAATTGGATAAACAGTTGCTTCAACAAAGATAAGTCAGAGGTGGATGATACAGACGAAAATGATGGTCTTTAGATTCAGACTGGGTTCAGCTCCTAGCTTTCCTCCCTATTAGGGTTATGACCTTGGGCACATTACTTATCATCAGCAAATAAGTTTCCTTGTACAAAACGGCAAATAGTAATGCATCCTTCAAAGGTGGCTGTGCGTATACATAGTATTTCATTTAGTGAAGAGCACATGCTTGTCCACATCATTAAGTGCCACGGTGACTATTTTTATTTCCATTATTGTTAATATTTTTGTTTTAAGCCAGCAAGTAGCCTTTGCTTAACCCACCCTGTAGCTGACTTTGAAGCATAATATATCAGACTAAGGAGGAAATGGGGGATTCGTTCCTTAAATACTCACCTGCCTCAGATAAGTGACCTCAGCACAGTTTCTTGTCCATCAAGGACTTTGATATTATTTTTGAAAAGCATTTATTTATTTGACTGCCTGGGGTCTTAGTCGTGGGAACTGTCAGTTGCAGCATGTGGGATGAAGGTCCCTGTCCGGGGATGGGACCTGGGCCCCCTGCCTTGGGAGCCTGGAGTCACAGCCCCTGGTCCACCAGGGAAGTCCCCATCAGGGACTTTTGAAATAGTAAGTGCTGCTTCGTGCCATCCCAGCGGGGCAGGAGGCTGCTTTTCCGTCGCTTCGGTTTAGCCTTGGAGGTCGTTTACAAGGATGCACACTTGAGCGTGTAAACGGCAAGATGTCACCTTGGTGAAGCACACCAAACGAGCTGTTTCTGTAAGTTCCCTCAGCTTCCTGAGGGTGACGCCGTCTCTCTGTTCTTTTAGAACCGCCCTCATCCTTGCTGTCAGTTATGAGTCTGTGAGTGTCGTCAGTCTTCTCCTTCAGCGAGGTGCTGACGTCTTTTCTCAAGATGTCTTTGGAAGGACTGCAGAAGAATATGCTGCTCTTAGTGGTTTTAATACGTAAGTGTTCACATTAAAACGCCCGTGATCACTAAACTGCCCCAAAAAGAATTTTAACTGTCATTTGTTACATGACCAGTGAGAGTTTTCTGTTCGGTGCAGGCAGCCTCTATCCTGTGGGGGCACCTTTCCTTAGGTCATAGGTTCCCTGTCATCCTTCCCAGAGTAGTGGGTGTCAGCTTGCCTGAGATTCCATGGTTACATGGAGGGTTGGCCCCTCATGGGATCTGTTTCCTGCAATAATGAAAATCTTCCAAAGGATTTATCTGCCTCAACTGTAAATGTTTTCTGAGTCTGTCTCACAAGGAACCCATTCACCAGACCTCCTTAAATCTCAAGTAAGTTAGTTCGGAGAGGAATTCAGAGAGGTAAGCCCTGCCTAGGACTTGCCAGTATCCACTGTAAGAGTAGGGTTATGTCTTCCACGTGAATCAGAGATGAACATGGAGATGAAGCATCATTGTCAGAAAGATCTGCTGGTTGAGAGTTTGAGCAGGTAGAGAAGGGAGAGTAGTGGTCCAGGCCAGGTCTTGATTGTGATTAGTTTTCTGTGCTTGGTGTGATTAGCTACAGTAATGGGGGATAATTATGTTACCTCCTGTAGTGAGTTCATATTTTATAAGTAAATTTAGGTACAAATTATATAAGAGCTGAGATTCCCTAAATTACAAACCACAGAGAACACTAATCACCATAATTAATAACAGTTTCCTGAAACCCTTGAATGCTAAACATATAAGAAAACACACATTGGTTTTATTTGGAATTCCAAAGTAGTTCCAACAATAACGTTCAAGAGCAAATTATTCCATTCTTTGACTGTTTCTGCAAGCATTCTGGGGATATATTATCTCATTAACTCCTCTTAATCCCCTTGTGAAATAAGGCAGTAAGATCCCAGTTGTGTAGAGGATGACTTTGAACTCAAGGGAAGCAATTCTCTCAGATCAAAGAGCAGTCGGTTACAGAGCTAGGATTTGCGAGTTGGAAAGAGTTTTCGTATGCCAAGCTAAATCTGGTTAATCTACTGAGCTCTGTTGCCCTCAGTTCATGACTATGTCATCTTCCTTTTCTTTCCCCTTTAAATACATGCTAAATAAAACTTGGTAGAACTTAGAAACTTGAAATGTATGGGACAATTGTAGTTTTAATATTATCGCTGACATTGTCTGAAATAATCTAAGAATTTAACATATTTGGTAGTTTTTTTTCATATTAGTGTTAAAATATTGTTTATCACATTTTTAACACATAGCATTTGCCAACTGATCTCTGAATATAAAGAAAAGAGGCCTAAAACTCTTCCCGAAAAGAGCAACCCAGGTATGTCATCTGATAATAATGAATTACTCTTGGTGATTCTACCATAGATAAAGTAGGAGTGAGGAAATTTCAATAATGAAAGAACTATGATAAAATTAGTGTAGATTGCATGTGTTTTTAAATGAATTTCTTAATAGTCTAGTCTTCAGAATTATTAAAGAAGTTAATTGTAGGTAATTTAACATCAGAGACAGTATTGTCTGAAAAGCATTCCATGTATTTAATTACAGCCCCTAAAATCCTGTATTAGATTTTTATGTACATTACAAAAAATGTTTAAGTTAGTATGATATATATTTCATCTGTAATCCTATTGTAGCAAATTGACTTCTTATAAAAGTGGAGCTTTAATTTTTACAAATAGTTTGCATTTAGTGAATGAGTAGTTATTACTTACTGTGTAGTGATCGGTCTCATTAAAAAAGTTACCATCGTTTAAACTGGGAGCCTCAACAGTCCGTTCCTGGTAGGATAAGAAGTGATAAACAAGAAGAACTGCAGTGCTGAACCAATGTGCAGCATACCAGGAAGAGATTACTTTCGGAAGATACCTTCCAATAGTACGGATCAGAAAAGCGATGCCTCGTTGAGAAGCACCGGTTATTTTGCCTATTGTGTCAGCAAGGTCTCTATTACCAATTTTATTCCTCACAGATCCAAAAAGAGCGAGATAGGTTGACTTCATTAGAACCAGATGTTTTCTTCTGTGTGTTGGATAATTGTCATGATAGTATAGTTTTGTAAGAACACCATGTTCTGTTGCCATTATTTAAAAGATGATCATAATAGATTTTCAAATAGATCAACTTGGGACTCTGCAGATTCTAATAAAAGAAGCAACGCACTTCACATGGGCAAAAACACCACCGTGTCCCCCGATGTGGCATCTAGCACATTGTCCAAGCTCTCTGAGAACTCCTTTAAACCTAGCTCACCGCTGTCTAATCAAAGGGGGCTTCCCAGGGGCTCAGCAGTAAGGAATCCGCCTGCCAGTGCCAGAGATACGGCTTCCAGCCCTGGATCGGGAGGAGCTCCTGGAGAAGGAAATGGCAACCCACTCCAGTATTCTTGCCTGGGGAGTCCCATGGACAGAAGAGCCTGGTGAGCTACAGTCCATCGGGTCACAGAGAGGCGGACACGGCTCAGTGACTGCACAGCAACAACATCCACCAAAGAACTTCTGTAGGTTGGTTTTACCCGTTAGCGGCGATACAGAGATGACACAGGGTCTTGGTTTTCAGTATGCTCAGAATAGAATAGAGTTGCCCCTGGTTAATTTCTATAGTTTTTGAACAGAGTTTTCAAAGAAAACATTCTTATTTATTTGTTCATTTGTTCACCAAAAAGATAACTTTCAAGTGTCTTTTATGTCCTAAGCATTGTTCTGATGTCACAGGGTGCAAACATTTGAAAGTCACTGCTCCTGCCCTCCAGGCTCAAGCTTGCAGTGCTCCTCTCCCCGTGGAGTCACTGCACGTGAGTCATCCCTCCAGCATCAGATCATGATGACGCACGGGAAACGTTGTCCAACAGCACCAGAGTCCATAGCTTCCTCTCTCCTTCCCTCCCTCCCCTTATTCATCAGCTTAGGGTCTGATGACGAATGCCTTCCAAGCTGAAAAAGCATGATTTCTCTCAACCTTTGCCATATAATGGGGAGGATTGATGTAATGATAGCCCTCAGTAGAACACAGCACTGTTTGGACCATCCTGCTCTAGGTGGTCCAGATACTCTTGAACAATGGAAGGTGACAGTCTCAAGAGATCATACTTTTCACATGTATTCCTACGTACACATATATATTTAAAGCATTAAAATGCTCAGCCTCCGTGAACCCTGCAGCATGCTCACCACTGCAAGTCCAGTCCCCATCCTCACCACCCAATTGACCCATTTACCCTCCCCCACCCCCCGTTCAAGAGATTATCCTTGCTAAACCTGGAATCACTACATCTTTCATACTTCTCTTGCATTTGGAAAGAGGGCCAGGAAGACTTTGTTTCCTATGTTTTACCACGCTCTGAAGTTCAGCGCCTGTAGACCACGCTTCCTTGTGATAGGGCATTTTCATCCTGAACTGAAGAGCCAGAGAATTTGTGTTATGTCCCAGCAAGACACCTGTAGGCTCTGTTCACTGCTCCAGGGAATGGACGTCCAGAAGTACTGTGCTGTTCAAGTGTGCTATTGTCAGTTTATAGTACTGATTCTATTAATGGTGTAGTATCATTTTCTGTCAGTCTCCTAGAGTTTGGTTAGGATTATGGTCCTTGTATCAGCAGTTCTTTCTTTTTTTCTGTTCTGCCTTTGATGATCATAAAGGAGAGGAGTGGTTCTTAGGCATTAATGGCCCATGAGTATAGTACAATCACTATTCCCTCTAGTGTGGTCTCCAGGTGTGGTCCCAAAGGAATACTTTTAAACAAAACATCAGTCTTGAGGTTTGAATAGTCTGTGTTTTTCTTTTGTTGATTTAAAATGTGTCTTCCTTTTTTCTTTAATAGTAGATACGAGTTCTGAAGAAGACTCTTTAAGCAGGTAGGATTTGACGGATTTTTAAAAATTGTACGTGTTACTAGGAGAACACACAGAGAGGAGAAGCTACTGTTTGTTGAGCATTCCACTCCGGGCTAGAGACTGCATTATGGGCGTAACATCTGTGACTTCATCGAGTCATCAGAGCAGCGTTGTAAATAACTGTGTCCTGCTTTTACCTAATTAGGCACCTGTGGTTCGGGGAGGTTGATGAATTGACCCATGATTCCATGGTTAAAATGAGTTGACCTGTGATTTGACAGCTGGCCTGCCTGGCTCCAGCATCCACTCTCGTGTCCCTCAGCAGAAATTGAGAAGTACCCGTCTAGCATATAAGTGAAACATGTAAAATTGTTCTCTGACTTGTGTCCATTTTCAGTTTTAGACATTGCGGGGGACTCCTGTATCCCCTTTGCAGTAAAGGGAGGAATGGGGCCTTCTCCATCAGTTATTCCCCTGCTGCAGGACCAAGACTGCCATTTCTGATGGACACAGATTAGTCTCTGAACCAGGGACAGACAATGGAGAAGGAACAGCATATCCTTCTGCTTTGAGTCATCAGGTTTATTCCACTTTGGGCAAACAAAAGTTATGTCAGTCCATCAGTTAGATTTTCAGCTATTAGGACTTGGTGAAAACATATTATTTTCAGGCTCTGCCAATATATTGGCTGTCAGTCTTTGTTAGTGGAAACTAAGGATGAGTCTTCCCTAGGTGTGTCATAGGTTGGGAGAGATGGGAGCAGAAACAGGTAACCAGCATCTTCTTGGAGCCTTCTCTGGGGAGCAGTGGGTAAGATGGTGAATAAGACTTCTCCTCCCAGTGCCGGTGCTGTGGGTTCAGTCTCCAGTCAGAGGAGCTGAGGTCCCGCAGGCCTCGGGGTCAGAGAGCCAGAACAAGGCAGAAGCAGCATGGCAACAAGTTCAGTAAAGACTTTAAAAATGGTCCACATCAAAATATCTTAAAAAAAATGTTTGAAAACAGAGGCCAAATTTTAATTATGTCAAGAAACTTCGTTTGCTGCATAGACAGCCAAACTTTCACTTGGTTTTTTTTTCTTCATTTAAAGAAATGAACTCACTCGTTTTTGTTGTATGTTTATGCTCTAAAGGTTTTCCAACAAACCTTGTGCTGACTCATGGCCTCCGTCTGATGATGAAGTCTTAGATTTTGAAACCAAGGTAAAGTGCCCTCTTGTGAAATTAGTTTCCATACTCTGAATTTAGCTTCATGTAGTATTTACTCTTAAATTCAGCAATGGTGTCCCTCTCACTGTTTTATGTTTATAATGGAACGTTCTTCAGAGCAAACTATTTGATAGAAATATGACTGGTTGATTTTTTTTAACTTTGGTGAATAATGAAGGTGGGGTGAAGAAAACAATGGGCTGGAAAATACAGAGTGACAGGAAAATTGTATTGGAAAAGCTTTCCCACAATGAAGGAACTATGAATTTTGGTCAAGGATAAAGAGTCTTACTGTGAACTTTAAACCATAAGGACATGACTTTTGCAATACTCACAGTGCAATACTCAGACAGTCAAGAATCTGCCTGCAGTGGTGGAGACCTGGCTTCGACCCCTGGGTTGGGAAGGTCCCCTGGAGAACAGCTGCCCACTCCAGTGTTCTGGCCTGGAGAATCCCATGGACCGCAGAGCCCATGGGGTTGCAGGGAGTCGGACACGACTGAGCGACTTTCCCTTCATAGAAGCAGAGACTGTGAATAACCGTAAGACCAAATTTGCAGCTTGGGATATTTTTTTTTTCTATTATAGTTTTAAAAAGACCTACCCCAAGTCCTGTGTCACATTCTAAAACTTCGGATTTCAGACATTTTGTATTATTGTGATTTAAGTATTCTTCTTATAGCCCTGTATACTGATATAAGCTAGTGGAGTTCAGAAAACAGTTGTGCATCTCCTGGAGCATGTAGCATAGGTCTCGAGTGTAAGAACCGTGTTAATAGTTTTTGAATGTGAATAAATAAAGAGACAAACGGTATCCTATATAATGTTACAGGTAATATAGTTCAGTTGTGTTATGTTGAGGAAGGGGGTCCTGCATAACAAGGAAATAAATAAGAAATACGTGAAAAGTGAAAGGTTACAGTGTTTTTTTCAGTGTCCACTCGTTGTGAGATGAGAAGTTTAGGTGAAAATTTTTGACCTTTTTTGCCCCATCTTGTGTTCCATTAAATGTTTCTTTTCAAGCCATACATTCTCCTCAGAATTTTGATTACCAGTTCTTTTTCCCAGTGAATAGTTAGGAATATTTCTTGATCAATTTTTCTCTCTCTCAAGTAATATTTTACAACATTCAGGTAGTGATGGATGACCGTGTGTGGCTAATCGAATGACACTTTTTATAGTGGCAAAATTCAACTCTTATACGGTAGTATTTATAAACAAAAAGTTTTACAGTAATACAGATCACTATTTTAGGGATATATTATGAACAAAACCCTCTGTCTTAAATATATGTTTTATAGACAACATATGTTGACATTTTCATAAAATTTGCAGAACAATATAGATGCGTAATTTATATATTAATAAAAGCATATAAAACAGAGGCTTTGTTCATAGTATATCCTTAAGAATACTGATATATTATTGATCTACAGTATATAAATTTTAAATGTTCGTGTTTTTCCACAAAGCTTATTATGCTTATTTTTTTTTCCCTTAAGTTTGTGCTTGACTAGGAATGTCTCTCTCTGTCTGCTTCCTTTTCCTCCCCCACCTTTTTCTCTCTTTTTTACTGTTAACCTAATATTTCCTCGCAGAATACTTTCCTTCAGTGTCTGTTCTTTCAGTCCATCTCTGTCTCTTGTGAACATGTTTGATTATGGCTTTCTGTTTAGTGTGTTTGTGGCTTTCATTCATGATCATTTCCCTACAGGTTTACTCTTGGTTTTTCTCCCTTTTTCTTTGAAGGAGCCAAATTGAAACAATCATTTGTCTTTTGCTGTTTAACAAACAGAATAGAAGTAGCTTATACTGTTTGCACTTGTAACCTATCCAAATAAGGTTCTACTAAAATCTAAACTTATGTATTTCCCTTCCCAAGTGATGATTCATGCATGTAGAAATCATGCAAGTGAATTTCAGAATATAGCGATTAATTTAAATGTCTTAGTTTTTCAGTAGTGCTCTAAACAACCAGGCACAAATTTTTTTTTCTAGAACATTTTGGTCGAGAAAATAATCTAGTGGGTGTCATAGTATTTGTATAGCAGTCAATTGGGGTAAGGAGAGGAGCATCTGGGGTTTCTGATGTCATCTGTCATAATGCTTACCCCATGAGAAGGTTCAGTTCAGTCGCTCAGTCGTATCTGACTCTTTGTGACCCCGTGAATCGCAGCACGCCAGGCCTACCTGTCCATCACCAACCCCCGGAGTTTACTCAAACTCACGTCCATCGAGTCAGTGATGCCATCCAGCCATCTCGTCTCCTGTCGTCCCCTTCTCCTCCTGCCCCCAATGCCTCCCAGCATCAGGGCCTTTTCCAGTGAGTCAAGTCTTCTCATGAGGTGGCCAAAGTATTGGAGTTTCAGCTTCAGCATCAGTCCTTCCAATGAAAACCCAGGACTGATCTCCTTTAGGATGGACTGGTTGGATCTCCTTGCAGTCCAAGGGACTCTCAAGAGTCTTCTCCAACACCACAGTTCAAAAGCATCAATTTTTCGGTGCTCAGCTTTCTTCACAGTCCAACTCTCACATCCATACATGGCCACTGGAAAAACCATAGCTGTGACTTAGATGGACCTTTGTTGGCAAAGTAATGTCTCTGCTTTTATATATGCTTTCTAGGTTGGTCATAACTTTCCTTCCAAGGAGTAAGCGTCTTTTCATTTCATGGCTGCAATCACCATCTCAAGTGATTTTGGAGCCCCCAAAAATAAAGTCTGACCCTGTTTCCACTGTTTCCCCATCTATTTCCCATGAAGTGATGGGACCAGATGCCATGATCTTAGTTTCCTGAATGTTGAGCTTTAAGCCAATTTTTGCACTCTCCTCTTTCACTTTCATCAAGAGGCTTTTTAGTTCCTCTTCACTTTCTGTCAGAAGGGTGGTGTCATCTGCATATCTGAGGTTATTGATGTTTCTTCCAGCACTCTTGATTCCAGCTTGTGCTTCTTCCAGCCCAGCGTTTCTCATGATATACTCTGCATTTAAGTTAAATAAGCAGGGTGACAATATACAGCCTTGATGTACTCCTTTTCCTACTTGGAACCAGTCTGTTGTTCCATGTCTAGTTCTAACTGTTGCTTCCTGACCTGTGTATAGGTTTCTCAAGAGGCAGGTCAGGTGGTCTGGTATTCCCATCTCTTTCAGAGTTTTCCACAGTTTATTGTGATCCACACAGTCAAAGGCTTTGGCATAGTCAATAAAGCAGAAATAGATGCTTTTCTGGAACTCTCTTGCTTTTTCTATGATCCAGTGGATGTTGACAATTTGATCTCTGGTTCCTCTGCCTTTTCTAAAACCAGCTTGAACATCTGGAAGTTCACCGTTCATGTATTGCTGAAGCCTGGCTTGGAGAATTTTGGGCATTACTTTACTAGCATGTGAGATGAGTGCAATTGTGTGGTTGTTTGATCATTCTTTGGGATTGGAATGAAAACGGACCTTTTCCAGTCCTGTGGCCTCTGCTGAGTTTTCCAAAAATGCTGGCATATTGAGTGCAGCCCTTTCACAGCATCATCTTTCAGGGTTTGATATAGCTCAACTGGAATTCCATCACCTCCACTAACTTTGTTCGTAGTGATGCTTTCTAAGGCCCACTTGACTTCACATTCCAGGATGTCTGGCTGTAGGTGAGAGATCGCACCATTGTGATTATCTGGGTCGTGAAGATCTTTTTTGTACAGTCCTCCTGTGTATTCTTGCCACCTCTTCTTAATATCTTCTGCTTCTGTTAGGTCCATACCATTCCTGTCCTTTATCGAACCCATCTTTGCATGAAATGTTCCCTTGGTATCTCTAATTTTGTTGAAGAGATCTCTAGTCTTTCCCATTCTGTTGTTTTCCTCTATTTCTTCGAATTCATCACTGAGGAAGGCTTTCTTATCTTCTTGGCTATTCTTTGGAATGCTGCATTCAAATGGGAATATCTTTCCTTTTCTCCTTTGCTTTTCGCTTGTCTTCATTCCATAGCTGTTTGTAAAGTCTCCTCAGACTACCATTTTGGCTTTTTGCATTTCTTTTCCGTGAGGATGGTCTTGATCCCTGTCTCCTATACAAGTAGTCTCCTGTCCATAGTTCATCAGGCACTCTGTCTATCAGATCTAGTCCCTTAAATCTATTTCTCACTTCCACTGTATAGTCATAAGGGATTTGATTTAGGTGATACCTGAGTGATCTAGTGGTTTTCCCTACTTTCTCCAATTTAAGTCTGATTTTGGCCATAAGGAGTTCATGATCTGAGCCACAGTTAGCTGCTGGTCTTGTTTTTGCTGACTGTGTAGATTCTCCATCTTCGGCTGCAAAGAATATAATCAGTCTGATTTCGGTGTTGACCATCTGGTGATGTCCATGTGTAGAGTCTTCTCTTGTGTTGTTGGAAGAGGGTGTTTGCTATAACCAGTGTGTTCTCTTGGCAAAACTCTATTAGCCTTTGCCCTGCTTCATTCCGTACCTCAAGGCCAAATTTGCCTGTTACTCCAGGTGTTTCTTGACTTCATACTTTTGGATTCCAATCCCCTATAATGAAAAGGATGTCTTTTTTGGGAGTTAGTTCTCAAAGGTCTTGTAGGTCTTCATAGAACCATTCAACTTCAGCTTCTTCAGCGTTACTGGTTAGGGCATAGGCTTGGATTACCATGATATTAAATGGTTTGCCTTGGAAACAAACAGAGATCATTCTGTCATTTTTGAGATTGCATCCAAGTCCTGCATTTGGGACTGTTTTGTTGACCATGATGGCTACTCCATTTCTTCTAAGGGATTCCTGCCCACAGTAGTAGATATAATGGTCATCTGAGTTAAATTCATCCATTCCAGTCCATTTTAGTTTGCTGATTCCTAGAATGGCAACATTCACTCTTGCCGTCTCCTTTTGACCACTTCCAATTTGCCTTGATTCATGGATCTATCATTCCAGGTTCCCATGCAATATTGCTCTTTACAGCAGCGGACCTTGCTTCTATCACCAGTCACATCCACGACTGGGTCTTGTTTTGCTTTGGCTCCATCCCTTCATTCTTTCTGGAGTTATTTCTCCACTGATCTCCAGTAGCATATTGGGCACCTATCGACCTGGGGAGTTCGTCTTTCAGTATCCTATCATTTTGCCTTTTCATACTGTTCATGGGGTTCTCAAGGCCAGAATACTGAAGTGGCTTGCCATTCCCTTCTCCAGTGGACCGCATACTGTCAGACGTCTCCACCGTGACCCATCCGTCCTGGGTGGCCCCACACGGCATGGCTCAGTTTCATTGAGTTAGACAGTGGTCCTGGGATCAGATGGGCGAGTTTTCTGTGATTGTGGTTTCAGTGTGCCTGCAGGTTAGTCAGGGGCCCAACTGGGATCTGAGTCCACACCTGAATGACTCCAGAGCCTGTGCTCTTTGTGTTAGGTCATATAGTAATGGGGGTGGGGGATTATAATTCTTGTATTCAGTTGATACTTGTTATGCTTCAAGCTCTTATTTTCTTCTCCAGCATGTCCCGAAACCAAACTTAGCAAAGCTACTGAAGGCTTTTCAGCAATCCAACAGTAAGTTATTTGAAGACTGTCCTCCTGGTGTTATTCACTGATTTGAAATTACACAGGTTCTCATGTACTATCCCCTGTTTTTACTGTATTAGAAGCAGAAAGTAGCATTGTGAGATGGGAGAGTACCACCTTCTTTGAGAACAACAATTCTGATAGTGAAATTGAACATGTGCTTGAAACCTTTCCCAAACCATCACCTGGAGTCCAGGGCTTCCCTCATCCTGCCTTTCCAAGGCCTGATCCTCTTCCAAAACCACTCAAGACTCTAGCAGACCTTGGTCTTGCACAGGTAAGTTGTGTTGTTTTTAACTCTTGTTTTCCCCTGTACTTTTCCACACACCATTCCCTTGATCCTTATGATGACAAAAAGGATTCCACCGTGGAAATGGAAGGCTTCAATGTCATGATACAAAATGATGTGATAATAAGAGCAATATATCTGCATGATTCAGATTTATAAATGTTGGCATACTAAGTATGCCATTTAGAAAGAAAAGAATTACAAAGCAATTAGGAAAAGGAGCTAGATGAATATGAAGATGGGGAGGGCGATGAAGGGGAAGAATTCATTTAAGAAGGATAAGATGAATATGAGATGGAATGAAGGTCAAGATAAAACAGATTATTTTACAAACACAGCAGACATAGTGAGGGTAAGTCAGATGAGGTACTCTATATTATAAATATGAGATGAATTATTTGAAATTCAACTTAGGAGAGAGTGAGGTCGTGAAAACTCAATAGTTAGACTCTTCTGAATGACATATAGCCGAGTTTTATGAAGAACTGAAAGAAAATTTGATCCTTAGGTTTTTTGGTTGTTGTTTTCGAGGTTGGTGGTGGTTTTTGTTTTTTTTTCTTTAATTGAAGTGTAGTCATTTACAATACTGTGTTAGTTTCAGGTGTATAGCAATGTGACTTGGTTACACTTGTATATGTATATATCTATATTGAATATAGTTCCCTCTGGAAGTTCATTTCAAGTTGAAGTGATTACTCTTTTTAAAAAAATTCTCACTTTGAAATGAATGAAGCAGTGTCTTCTATTTAATCTAGCAAAACTTTCATTTGTAGGCAGTTCTAGCTGAGCTCTGTTTTAGGCCTTAGCAGCTGTAATATGAATGAAGAGTTTGTGGCCCTTCCGTTTCTTGTGGTTACTAACTTACTGTTTGATACATACTTAATGTACTTAACTAATTTATCTTGCTGTTTGGTATAGTCTTGGTGGAGGTTTTGGATCTTTTTGAAAATAAAGAGGAAATAAGTAAGCATTTTATCTTCTCTTTTACTAAACTTATAATTTATAATTATATAAATGAGATTCTTAAACTCTCTTCATGACATAAGAAAATTTTAAGTTGCAACAGTCTTAAAGAAAAAAAATGTAGAAATTTCCCGCCCACCCCCCCCCCCCCCCCCCCCGCCTCCAGAGAGATTCTGATTTGTCTTTTCCTAATATCTGCAAGTAATGGGCAATTGCACATATTAAATGAATGAAATCACAATTCATGATTTTTTTCTTATGTAGACTACTTGTTATAAAATCATAAGGAAAGAAGAATTACCAACAGTTTGTAAAATTGTCTCAGAAAGATAATTTTTTTACTTTTTAAAATATCTATAGTAAAAAATAAATAAATAAATAAATAAAATATCTATAGTAATATGTATATTCCATTTTAAGAATTTTATTAAAGAGTAAAATTTTAAGACTTTTTTCTTAGAAGTTTTTTTTAAGTTAAGTTTTATTTTTAAGAAATTTATTTTTAAGGAACTATTAGCTTCAGTATTTATAGGTGTTAAATTAGCATGTCAGTTCTTTGTTACACATGTTAAACAAAAATGCGAATTCTTCCATATCTAAAACTCAGTCATTGTGGTTACTTAATTTTTTCAGCTCATTTGTTCTTTCCTGATGTGAATATTGAGTCCTGCTTGATAATCATAGATGTATTTGAAAACTTTGAAATCTCCAACTTGGATAATCATAGTTTTACTACTTTTTTAATATCTAGATTGTTCCTTCAATGTTTATCTGCCATTGCAGAAGGCATAGATAGAAAATTAGAGCCGTTAGAAAAGAAGAAGATGAGGAAATTTTCAAATGGGGTTTTTAGAAAATGTATTTATTCTTTAATTGAAGGATAATCTCTTTCCAAAATTTTGTTGATTTCTGTCAAACATCAGCAAGAATCAGCCATGGGTACACCCGTGTCCCCTCCCTCCCAAACCCCGTCCCACCTCCCTCCCCATCCCACCCTTCTGCATTGTCTCAGAGTCCCTTTCTGAGCTGCCTGAGTCCTACAGCAAATTCCCACTGGCTCTCTATTTTACACATGAAATTTTATATTTCCATGTTACTCTTTCCATCCATCTCACCCTCTCCCTCCTCCCCTCCTCCATGTCTCTAAGTCTGTTCTCTATGTCTGTTTCTCCATTGCTACCCTGCAAATAAATTGATCAGTACATTTGTAGATTCAGAATCTTTGTAGATTCCATATATGTGCGAATAGTATATGATATTTATATTTCTCTTTCTGACTTGCTTCACTCTGGAGAATAGGCTCTAGGTTTGTCAGCCTTGTTAGAGCTGACTCAGATGTGTTCCTCTTTATGGCTGAGTAATAGTCCATTGCATATATTGTTCTAGTTCTGTGAAAAATGCCATTGGTCATTTGACAGTGATCACACTGAATCTGTAGATTGCATTTGGTAGTATAGTCATTTTCACACTATTCATTCTTCCTACCCAGGAATATGGAATATCTCTCCACCTGTTTATGTCGTCTTTCTTTTCTTTCCTCAGCGTCTTAGAATTTTCCGTATACAGGTCTTTTGTCTCCTTAGGTACGTTTATTGCTAGATATTTTATTCTTTTTGTTGTAGTGGTGAATGGGATTGGCTCCTTAATTTCACTTTCTGATTTTTCATTGTTAGTGTATAGGAATTCAAGTGAGTTCTGTGTATTGACCTTGTATCATACAACTTTGCTAAATTCACTGTTTAGCTCCAGTAATTTTTGTTTACTAGAAAATAGTTTCTCTTGGGTTTTCTATGTGTAGTATCATGTCATTTGCAAAAGTGAGAGTTTTACTTCTTTTCAGATCTGGATTCCTTTTCTTTCTTTCTCTTCTGATTGCCATAGCTAGGACTTCCAAACCCATGCTGAATAATCGTAGTGAGAACGGACAATGTTGTCTTGTTCCTGATCTTAGAGGGAATGCTTTTCATTTTTCCTCATCAAGAATAATGTTTACTGTGGGTTTATCCTACATGGCCTTTACTATGTTGACATAGGTTCCTCCTGTGTCCATATTTTGAAGCGTTTTTGTCATAAACAGGTGCTGAACTGTGTCAAAGGCTTTTTCTGCCTCTATTGAGATGATCACATGGTTCTTATTTTTTAGTTTGTTAAGATGGTGCATCACATTGAAATTGGTTTGTGCATATTGAAGAATCCTTGCATCCCTGGCATAAACCCGAATTGATCATGGTGTATGAGCTATTGAATGTGTTGTTGAATTGTGTTTGCTAATATTTTGTTGAGGGTTTTTGCATCTGTGTTTGTCAGTGATATTGGCCTGTAAGTCTCTTTTTTGTGTTGTCTCTGCCTGGTTTTGGTATCAACGTGATTGTGGCCTCATAGAATGAGTTTGGAAATGTTCCTTCCTCTGCAGTTTTTTGGAAGAGTTTCAGAAAAGTAGGCATTACCTCTTCTCTAAATGTTTGACAAAATTCCCCTGCAAAGCCATCTGGCCCTGAGCTTTTGTTTTTGGGAGATTTTGGATAACACTTTCTATTTCAGTGTTTGTAATTGGCTTGTTTGTCATTTTTATTTCTTCCCTGATTCAGTTTTAGGAGGTTGAACTTTTCTAAGAATCTGTCCATTTCCTCTCAGTTGTCCCTTTTATGAGCGTATTGTTGCTCATAACGTTCTCTTATGATCCTTTTCATTTCTGTGTTGTCTGTTGTAACCTCTCCTTTTTCATTTCTAGTCTTGTCAATTTGGTTTTTCTCCCTTCTGTTCTTGATGAGTCTGGCTAGTGGTATGTCCATTTTGCTTATCTTCTCAAAGAACCAGTATTTAGTCTGATTAATCTTTGCTATTGTTGCCTTCATTTGCTTTTTCATTTATTTCTGCTCTGATCTGTATGATTTCTTTCCTTCTGCTGACTTTAGGGGGTTTGGTTCTTTTTCTAGCTGCTGTAAATGTAGAGTGTTGCCTGTTCAGTACTTTTCTTGTCCTTGAGGTAGGATTGTGCTGCTATCAACTTCTCTCTTGGAAGTGCTTTTACTGAATCCCATAGGTTTTGGGTGATCGTGTTTTTGTTGTCATCTATTTCTAGGAAACTTTTGATTTCCCTGCTTATGTCTTCAATAACCTTTTCATTATTCAGTAATGAATTGTTTAATCTCCATGAATTTGTGTTTTTTGCCATTTTTCTCCTGTAGTTGATATCTAGTCTGATAGTGTTGTGGTCAGAGAAGATACGTGATACATATTTTCAATGTTTTAAAATTTACTGAGGTTTGGTCTGTGGCCCAAGATGTGATCTCTCCTGGAGAATGTTCCATGTGCAGTTGAGAACAAAGTGTATTCTTCTGCATTTGGATGGATAGTCCTGAAGATATCAACCAGGTCCATTGGGTCTAATGTTTCATTGAAGTTCTGTGTTTCCTTATTGGTTCTCTGTCTTTTTTTTTTTTTTTTTTCATTTATTTTTATTAGTTGGAGGCTAAATACTCCACAACATTGCAGTGGGTTCTGTCACACATTGACATGAATCAGCCATGGAGTTACATGTGTTCCCCATCCCGATCCCCCCTCCCACCTCCCTCTCCACCAGATTCCTCTGGGTCTTCCCAGTGCACCAGGCCCGAGCACTTGTCTCATGCATCCCACCTGGGCTGGTAATTTGTTTCCTTATAGACAATATACATGCTATTCTCTCGAAACATCCCACCCTCGTCTTCTCCCACAGAGTCCAAAAGTCTGTTCTATACATCTGTGTCTCTTTTTCTGTTTTGCGTATAGGGTTATCATTACCATCTTTCTAAATTCCATATATATGTTAGTATGCTGTAATGATCTTTATCTTTCTGGCTTACTTCACTCTGTATAATGGGCTCCAGTTTCATCCATCTCATTAGAACTGATTCAAATGAATTCTTTTTAACGGCTGAGTAATATTCCATGGTGTATATGTACCAGAGCTTCCTTATCCATTCATCTGCTGATGGGCATCTAGGTTGCTTCCATGTCCTGGCTATTATAAACAGTGCTGCAATGAACATTGGGGTGCATGTGTCTCAGATCTAGTTTCCTCAGTGTGAATGCCCAGAAGTGGGATTGCTGGGTCATATGGCAGTTCTATTTCCAGTTTTTTAAGAAATCTCCACACTGTTCTCCATAGTGTCCGTACTAGTTTGCATTGCCACCAACAGTGTAAGAGGGTTCCCTTTTCTCCACACCCTCTCCAGCATTTATTGCTTGTAGACTTTTGGATAGCAGCCATCCTGACTGGCGTGTAATGGTACCTCATTATGGTTTTGATTTGCATTTCTCTGATAATGAGTGATGTTGAGCATCTTTTCATGTGTGTGTTAGCCATCTGTATGTCTTCTTTGGCGAAATGTCTGTTTAGTTCTTTGTCCCATTTTTTGATTGGGTCATTTATTTTTCTGGAATTGAGCTTCAGGAGTTGCTTGTATATTTTTGAGGTTAATCCTCTGTCTGTTGCTTCATTTGCTATTATTTTCTCCCAATCTGAGGGCTGTCTTTTCACCTTACTTGATTCTCTGTCTTGATGATCTGTCCATTGGTGTAAGTGGGGTGTTAAAAGTCCCCCACTATGACTGTGTTGCTTTTGAATTCCCCTCTTATGCATGTTACTGCTTGCCTTGTGTATTGTGGTTTTTCTATGTTGGGGGCATAAATATTTCCAATTGTTATGTCTTCTTCTTGGATTGACCCTTTGATCATTATGTAGTGTCCTTCTTCGTCTCTTATGATATTCTTCATTTTAAAGTCTGTTTTGTGTGAAATAAGGATTGCCACACTGGCTTTCTTTTGGTTACCATTCAAATGGAATATCTTTTTCCATTCATTTACTTTCAGTCTGTATTTGTCTCTAGGTCTGAAGCGGGTCTCTTGTGGGCAGTATATATATGGCTCTTGTTTTTGTATTCATTCAGTTATTCTGTATCTTTTGGTTGGTGCATTGAATCCATTTACATTTAAAGTACTAATTGATATATATGTTCCTGTTGACATTTTCTTAATTGTTTCTGGTTTGTTTTTGTAGATCTTTCCTTTCTCTTGTGTTTACTGGCTGTAAGTCCCTTTAGTATTTGTCGTAAGGCTGGTTTGGTGGTGCTAAATCCTCTTAACTTTTGTTTCATCTGTAAACCTTTTGATTTCTCCATCAATTTTGAATGAGATCTTTTCAAGTAGGGTTTTCTGTTTCTTTCTTACGTCACAGTAGTACTTTAAAATGCCTCATAATTCCATCCTCACATAAACATTTCTCTTCTACAAATTAAAACTTGTCTTTTAAGATCAATTTTAAAACAGAGTCTTCTTGTAGCATCTTGAATGGGTGTTTTACAATTAAACCTTTTCATTAAACTTAAAAATGCCTATTATGGTAATATGTCAGAAACAAGTATTTGCATATTTTTTAAAAAGTATATTTTTATATCCTTGAAACATGTTGAAATATATAATTGACCATTTTAATCTCATAGTTTTCTTCCCCTGGTATTGTTTTATTTTCAAAAGTTCAGAATTCTGCCTAGGTTTGTATTAATTATACCAAGTTAGTATCTTTTACAAATAATTAAAGTATATGTTTTTCCTGAATAAGTTTATCTATTTCTAATTCAAATGTTTTTACCCAAATCCTTTCTTCTGAGTCCCTTGCATGCCTCAAAATAATTTATTATACCCCAAACTGAAGGCATTATCCCTGACGCTTCCCTCATCCCTGACTGTTTATAAGCTGTCCCTTCATCTGTCCTCCCCATCCTAGTAGACAGCATCACTGAATTTCAGCCACAGTAGGAAAGATCCTGGAGTCCAAACGTCCTTGAAATTACCAGCTCCAGTCACTCAGGAAGTTCAGTATTTTCTGCCTGCTTATCAGTTTTCATATCTTATCACCATAACTCACTGTCTCACCTATAATCTTGAAATATTCTTTTCTAGTTTGGCTACCCTGATGTTCTTTTTTATGTTGCTGCCAGAGTAACCTTTCTAAAATATACTTGCTAATCTTTTCATTCCTCCTGGCTGTGCAGTTTGTTTTAGAATGACTGTTACCATTTCTGTTTGGCTCTTTTCAAAGCCAAATTAGCTTTTTAATTGCAGTTGCATGGACACTTTGGGTGATGCACAGTGTCTGGTGTGCTTACTGCCCACGTGGAGATTTGCTTACAGGCTTTTGGTTTCTGTTTTCCTCTTTACTGCCCTCCTGTACATACTGTCATGTTTGCTGCTTCCTTCAGTCTGCGTCTGAATTTATCCATAAGGAGTTCATGGGCTGTGCCACACTCAGCTCCCGGTCTTGTTTTTGCTGACTGTATAGAACTTCTCCATCTTTGGCTGCAAAGAGTATAGTCAACCTGATTTCGGAATTGACCATCTGGTGATGTCCATGTGTAGAGTCTTCTCTTGTGTTGTTGGAAGCGGGTGTTTGCTATGACCAGTGTGATCTCTTGGCAGAACTCTATTAGCCTTTGCCCTGCTTCATTCTCTACTCCAAGGCCAAATATCCAAATAGGGAAAGGAGTACATCAAGGCTATATATTGTCACCCTGCTTATTTCACTTATGTGCAGAGTACATCATGAGGAACGCTGGTCTGGATGAAGCACAAGCTGGAATCAAGATGACTGGGAGAAATATCAATAACGTCAGATATGCAAAGGACACCACGCTTATGGCAGAAATTGAAGAACTAAAGAGCCTCTTGATGAAAGTGAAAGAGGAGAGTGAAAAGGTTGGCTTAAGACTCAACATTCCAAAACCTAAGATAATGGCATCCGGTGCCATCACTTCATGGGAAATAGATGGGGAAACAGTGGAAACAGTGACAGACTGTATTTTCTTGGGCTCCAAAATCACTGCAGATGGTGACTGCAGCCATGAAATTAAAAGACAGTTGCTCTTTGGAAGAAAAGTTATGACCAATCTAGGCAGCATATTAAAAAGCAGAGACATTACTTTGCCAACAAAAGTCCATCTAGTCAAAGCTATGATTTTCCCAGTAGTCAAGTATGGATGTGAAAGTTGGACTATAAAGACAGCTGAGTGCCAAAGAATTGATGCTTTTGAACTGTGTTGTCGGAGAAGACTCTTGCAAGTCCCTTGGACTTCAAGGAGATCCAACCAGTCCATCCTAAAGCAAATCAGTCCTGAATATTCATTGGAAGGACTGATGCTGAAGCTGAAATTTTGACCACCTGATGCGAAGAACTGACTCATTGGAAAAGACCCTGATGCTGGGAATGATTGAAAGCAGGAGGAGAAGGGGACGACAGAGGATGAGATGGTCGGATGGCATCACCAACACAATGGACATGAGTTTGAGTAAACTTTGGGAGTTGGCAATGAGCAGGGAGGCCTGGCGTACTGCCGTCCATGGGGTCACAAAGAGTCGGACATGACTGAGGGACTGAACCAAATTGAACTTGCTACTTCCTAGTGCAGGGCAGTCTTTTCCCTTTCATTTGAATAAAAGCATGGCACCTAATAAAATAAAATATTTTTGTGTTGATGTAATGCCTTTACTTGTTTAGTAGATCCCCATCACTTGAAGGAAGAAGATGACACTTGCTTCTTCCTGTGTGAACCTGGTGCTCCAGTTTTGTCTCTCGATACAGTTCCCAGTAACTGTGATCTGTTTTCCACATGACTTGTTGACGTTGGTGCACACCGCATCTGTGGGTTCGGGCCGCCCTTCCTGGAACCCCCCTCCCATCCCGGCTCCGCACGCTCTGTCTCTGAGACACAGCCCCTGTCCCAGCGTTCCGTGCGCTTCGCGGGTCCTCCCGCCTCCTCGCCCCTTGGAGCCCGTGCTGCACTCTCTGCCCCTCAGCTGCAGAGCTGCCGACGGATCCTCTTCTGCTCTTGTTTGCTTTCATGTGTCTCTGCCTCACCCAGACACAGAGCAGAGTAACTTTTCTTTACAGTTCTAACTCCTCCCGGGACATCCTAAAGGATGTCCTAGACACAGTGATTGCTTGTCGTCTTACTGATGGACTGAATGACCAAATGAATGAGTATGTTTTCTGAAGTTGGGTTTTGGTTTCATTTTGTCTTGTTTTTATAGGAAGGAGCCAAGAAGCCAGAACTTGTTGAAAAAGAAAGTGATACTTCTTTTATTGAAAGGGCTCCCCAAGAACAAGCAAGTCATGACCATTTGACTTCTGTTGATAGAGCACACAAAAATAATAAACATGGTAAGTTAGTGAATGTCTGTGAATTTTTTCTATACTTAAAAGCAAATATAAAAACATGTAAAGGGTATGGATCCAAATACGATATCCATTTTGTTTTAAGTACATTTCTTTTGCTCTCTTTCTTCAGAAGTGTCCCACCTACTACCAACTTTATATTCCTGAAAATGCTTCAACCCTCTGAAATTCTTTTCCGCTAGTTTATTTTATTGAAATATTTGTGGATAGAGATAGACTTACATATGTCTTTAAAATTCATAGTAGTGAATGTTCTCATTAATGTATCTGTGACTGCATATTACAGACATGATGTCAGCTGTAGGACTGGGAGAAGAGGAAGACACAGAATCGCCTTGGGATTCTGAGGTACTGTCTTCTGTTACTATTTTGAAATGTAAGCCCTGAGTAATAAGAACATGAAAGCAGGAGATGCTGTGACTTTCTCACCTTTGCATTTCCCCATCAAAACTTTGTTGTTTCTTTTAACCTACACTCCGTGCTAAATATTACCACATAGTACACTTTTGTTCATTTGCAAGGTTCACCTAATGGAGTCCGTGTAGTACAGAAACCAAGGCTTAGAGATGGTAAGGAATCTGTTTGAGTTCTGAAGTTACATTTATGTGAATATTGAAAGATTGTTTCAGGTCAGTCCATGGCCACATGTTTCTTTGTTGTGTGTGTGTGTGTGTGTGTGCGTGTGCGTGCGTGTGCATGGCCACATATTTCTTTGTTTTGTGTGTGTGTGTGTGTGTGTGTGTGTGTGAGGTCAGTCCATGGCCACATGTTTCTTTGTTTTGTGTGTGTGTGTGTGTGTGTGGTCAGTCCATGGCCATGTTTCTTTGTTTTGTGTGTGTGTATGTGTGTGTGTGTGTGTGTGTGTGTATGTGTTTATCACCTCTTTTTTAGATTCTTTCCCATATGGGCCATTGCAGAATATTGAGTGGCATTCCCTGTGCTAGACAGCAGGTCCTCATCAGTTACCTGTTTTATACACAATAGTGTGTAGCGTGTATGTGTCAGTCCCAATCTCCCAGCCAAATGTATGTTTATTTGGTACATACGCATCTGTAAACCTGCTAGAGAGGGTCAGAGAGAAACAGGTTGAATTGTGGTTTTTTATCACTTGGACCTTGAAAGATAGTGCTTGAAACTTGAAAGTGTTACTGTGTTTGGATTGTCAGATTAATCTGAAAGAAACATTTCAACAGAAGCAAAAGCTTGGGGAATAGTAATAAATATGTGGAATTGTAATAGCAGCAGTTTGCTTTAGCAGTGTTTTAATAAGTACAAACCATTTTGGATTGTTTAAGTAGCAGGGGGACTTCCCTGGTGGCTCCGACCGTAAAGCGTCTGCCTACAACGTATTAGAGCAAGGTTCGATCCCTGGGTCGGGAAGATCCCCTGGAGAAGGAAATGGCAATCCACTCCAGTACTCTTGCCAAGAAAATCCCATGGATGGAGAAGCTAGGCGGGCTACAGTCCATGGGGTCGCAGAGTCAGACATGACTGAGTGACTCAACTTAAGTAGCAGGGCAGAGCCCCTTTATGGCAGCCATACCTGAGGTAACATAAAGTAACGATGCCCTGTTTGAAGGTGGCAGCTATGGAAGGAGATAGGAAGGGCCTGATGTCTTCATTGCTGGCAGCCACTGCCTGGTGATCCAGCAGTGTATGAAGTCAGCATCCAGGTTCTGTCAGTTGGCAGCTGTGAGATCTTGGCAAAACCTGTCTTAACTGGGTTAAATGTAGGCAGTTTTTAAAAGTAGGGTATTTTCTTAAGAAGACATTAGGAAACCTTCATGGAACTCAATATTCATTTTAACAGAGTATCTCTGAGAGTGTTCCACAGAAGTTTCTGGATCATTTATCTGGAGATGAAAGAGGAAAAAATACATTAAATGGACAAGCAGAAGGTAAGAGCTGTATTTTATAGAAAGGTTATTTGACAGAACATTGATTTAAAATGGGAATATTCTAACAGGCAAAAAAAAAAAAAAAAACCACCCCACCTGTCAGATGCATAGGGAGGAAAAAGATGAGGAGGGAAATTGTGTATCTTATCAGGTGTCAGGCACAGTTGAAATTGAGAATCCAGTTTAAGGAGCTAAATTATTAGTTCCTGGACTTCTTGGAGGTCCAAATATTAAGACTGTCCAGGGCAGGGGTGGAGGCTCGATCCCTGGTGAGGGAACTAAGACTCCACATGGCACATGGACAAAAGAAAAAATTATTGGTTCTGTTTCAAGATACTCAACAGCCAAAGGAAGGTTGAGAAATAAGAGGAAAGAGGGAATGGAGGATGACAGAGGCAGAGGGCACAGGGAGGAAATGAAGGAAAAGGAAGCAAGGGCCTATGGGGGAGGGGCCGTAAGTAAGATAGGCCTTTAGGAAAAGGGAGTGTTTGACGTGGGCGGTGACTGTGAAGTGAGCTTCCAGCACCTAAACTTGTCAGAGAAGAGCAGCAAAGTTTCCCCCGCTTTCTGTTTTCCTCATTGTTACGAAGTCATTTGGGGCTGTGCGTTATCCTTTGTGGAGGAACATGGGCATAGGTGCTCAGCTGTAAATGTCTGGAAATTGACGTCCTACAAAATGTCGCTGCTTTATAGGATGGTGTCACATAGGCCAAAATAAGAGAACTGGAAAGGAGAGAGCGGGGGACATGATAGAGAGATCAAGGAACCTACAGCCTGATAGAGAGTCCACTGTAAAGTTTCCAGCTTGTAATGCAGTTTCTTTTTGGGGGAAGTGTTAGAGTGAGGAAGTTGAGGCTAAGATTTCAGGAGAATAGGTTAAGTTGAAGTCATGTAGAAGCAGACTGTGTAGACCAGTTTCTCAAATTTTAATTAGGCGCCTGGGGACCCTGTGTGAAGTGGACATGCTGAGCACGAGGTCTGAGATCCTGCATTTCTAACAAGCTCTCCGAGTAGCAAGGGTCTAGCCTTGCTTTTAGAGAAATATGGAAGAAGAGCACTGGCTATTGCAGGACATAACAGGATCAGGGGAGAGCATTATTTTGTTTTTCTTTCTGAGCATGTCTATAGCCAGCGGAAAGCAAAGAGTTGAAGTAGTAATTATAGGTGCAAGATACCATTGCTAAGCAAAGAAGGCAAAAGAAGTGGTGGGATGATCCATAGAAAGAATGTAAAGGGGGAAAGTTAAGGCCACGGATCCAGAGATTATCCTTCATAGAGGAAAGACTCTAGTGAAAGGACAAAGGGAGGAAAGGAAGGCCTTAGGGAGGTGAGTTTGGAGTTGATGGTGCACTTGAGAGAACACCTTCTAGATGACTTCAGTGTATTTACCCTGAAAAGAGATAAGATCATTATTGCTCCAGAGAATCCTGGAGGTGGGAGGGGGTGTTAGAAGTAGGGTCAACCCCAGCCACTCCAAGTAGCTATAGACATCAAAGATGTATGTTGTACTGGTATTTGTTATTCAAATTAGATTGATTTGAATATGGAGGGATTGACTTGTTTTTTAGAAGATAACTGATTTTTTGACAGTTGTTTCATAGAAATCCTTTTAAGCATTAGCATGATGTACCCAACCAAACTAAGTTTTGAAACAAAACAGATTGATAGGGTTCATTCCCTAAATGCTAGAATTGGTATTTTCAAGAAATACTACACTGATTTTAAAACATGCAAGATTTTGAACATCTAATAATTGTGTGGCAATTAAATTTATTATTTCCTTTTTGATCATTGTATTTCAATGTTGAAAATCTTTGGGGCATTATTTCGTAGGTGTGTCTTACATGCCTTCTTGCGTGAGTGGATCGAGAAACTTTAAGATGGCTGAACTAGAGGAGCCCAGACATGCAGGCATAGCAGTAGCCCACGTGGGTGTGGAAAAAAATGAATACTTTTATGAAACGTTTTTCTACAAGTGTATATTCGAGCTAGTCAGGTCATTGCTTTCTCTGATGAGAAATGAATTATATTTTCGGCTGAACTGTCATCCCAACTGTGCACTTCTTACATGACTGGACAGATTGAAGAGCATGTTAAATACTTGTATAAAGGTGTAACTGTTACTCTTGTCTTGGATTCAAGATACACTGTTGCATTTTACCATCAGCTTTCACATTTATCTTCTTGGGGTCATGATTTGCTCCTCTGATTAAGATTAATTTTCTCCTCATCAGTCAGCATGTTCACGTTGGTCTGTGTGCTCTTTAATATTTTCTATAAAGTCATTGAAAACATGATGTTACTTTTGAAATCTTACTGCATGTTTTGGTAAACCTGTATTCCTGTTTCTCTTCACTGTCTATAATGGATTCATAAGTCTGTCTTGCCAGTGTCCTAACATCTCCCTAAAAGCGAGACACTGAAACCGAATGTATTCAGTGTCAAGGCTGAGCACGAGGATTCTGCTCGGTACTAACTCTGCATGAGTGTACGGCTGGCTTTCATATTTACATGTGATTAACTCTATGTCCTTTTTGCCTTTTAGAGTCTCCTGAGAAATATCCTAATGTGAAGGTAAAAATGTTTATGCTTTTATCTTGATTTATGAACTGTGGATTGTATCATATGCACATTATTTGTTAATCAACTTGTTTCCAAACCCATTCAGCCCACAGTCGGAGTGAAAGATTCTGTTCCTAATAAAACAGTAGAAACGAAGGATCCACAAACATCTATTTCAGGTAAATTTTGCGGTACGCACTTAACTCTGGCTCCTGCATTGCAGGCAGATGCTGTACCATTGAGCCATCAGGGAAGTCCCTTCAGGAAAGAGGGACACTGAAATATTTGAAATGCTAGCTCTTCGTACTCCTAACTTCTTTTTGCAAATTTAATTGAAGAATTGGACATACATAAGGAAAATGTTATTTTTGGTACCCATGTTTTAAAAGAAAAGATATTCACAAGCATATGAACAAGAAATGTTTAAAATGTAAGCTTGAACTCAAGATGTTTGTGTATATGTTTCGTTATCCATTAAATTCTCAGTTTGGAATCTCTATACTCTCAGGAATTCTCAGAGATTAATTATTATTAGACCCTAAGATTTTTCCAGTGTCCAAAAATGCTTATTTTTGAACTCTGACCTTTCCCTAAAGCTTCGCTTGCTAATATGTCAGTTGTATTTCAGCTTATAATTATTTCATTTTAGTGTTCTTACACAGATGAATGTAGGCCAGTCAGATGTTTTGATTAGCAGACTGTGTGTGTGTGTGTTTGTGGTGTCTTTGATTATTAGGAGTAGGAGAAGTAATCATACCTTAGATTCGATAGACATAATCTTTCAAAACAGGGATTCTGAAAGTTTTTGGCTTTAGGATCCTTTTATACTTCTCAAAATTATTGAGAATTCCAAGGAACTTTGTTTATTGTTGTTCACTGTATTGGAAAATAAAACAGAAAAACTTAAAATACAAGCACACACCATCATAGTTGCTAATTCCATTAGTCCTTAGTGTTATGATATCACATATCGTGTCTCTGAAGAATGCCACTGCCCACAGAACAGCATGAGAATGGAGGTAACGTTTAGTGTTGTTGTGAAAAGAGTTCTGACCTCTTGTACCCCCTGACCCGATGGGTCTCTGGACTTCAGCGATTTTGAGGGGACACTTGAGAATCACTGTTTTAAACCATTGAAGTGGCTGTATATAAAATGATAAAGGGGCCCTTGTGTTGACACAGGGTTTAGTTTCACTTTTACATTTCTTGCTTGTTTCTTTGACTTCTGTTAAGAAATTCAGATCTAGCAGTTTTAGTATTTTGTGGTGTATTCATTCCTGTCTCATGGCCCTCTGTGCTCTTTGGATCCAGTGTGGTCCTAGACTTACCTATTTTCACATGGAAACAATTAGTCACACACAAGGCTATCATTTCTTATATAAGTTTATGATGTTTTTGTTTAGTCGCTAAGTTGTGTTCAACCACTGCGACCTCATGGAGTGTAGCCCGCCAGGATCCTCTGTCCAAGAGATTTTCCAGGCAAGAGGCAAGCGTACTGGAGTGGGTTGCCATTTCCTTCTCCAGGGTATGATGTTTCTCCAAGGCTTTCAAAATGAGTTCTGAAGATATATGTACATCGAGGAAAGACCGTCTCGTTGAAATTAAAGTACTTGTTGATGGTGGTGGTTTTCAGTCGCTAAGTCGTGCCTGATTCTTTGTGACCCCATGGACTGCAGCCAGGCCTCTCTGTTCCTCACCATCTCCCGGAGTTCAGCCAGGTTCATGTCCACTGAATCAGCGATGCTGTCCAAAACATCTCATCCTCTGCCGCCCCCTTCTCTGCTTGCCCTTCTGTTCTCATCCTGCCCTCAGTCTTTCCCAGGATCAGGTGCTTTTCCAGTGAGCCAGCTGTTCACATCAGATGCGCAAAGTATTGAAGCTTCAGCTTCAGCATCAGTCCTTCCAGTGAATATTCAGGGTTGATCTCCCTTAGGATTGACTGGTTTGATCTCTGTGCTGTCCGGGGTTCTCCCAAGAGTCTCCCCAGCACCACAGTTTGAAAGCGTCAATTCTTCAGCACTCAGACTTCTTTATGGTCCAACTCTCACACGTGACTCCTGAAAAACCAGACCTTTGACTCTACGGGCCTTTGTCAGCAAAGTGATGTCTTTGCTTTTTAATATGTTGTCTAGGCTTCTACCATTAATTAAAGTAGTACCATTCATTGAAAGTGTTTTTAAAACCATGGTCTCTAGAACACACAATATCATCATGCAAAATTAAATGTAAAATAAATTAGAGATAAATTTTGTTAATAAAATATTTGTATGTTGAAGGAAAATAATAATAAAGTTCTTATGAAATAGAGAGTATGTAATAAAGATTGAGTGAGTCAAAGTAATACTAGAAAATTGAAAAGTAGAAGAAATGAGACATCCTAGTTAACATCTCTTCATGATTGACAGTGGCATGAAAGATAGAGTCACCTCTGAAGGGTAGTGAATTTGAGGGGAAGAAGGATGTGGAACTGATTCTCTGAAGAAAGACTTTGTACGAGGTAGTCAGAGTTGTTTCTTCCTCAGATCCTGATAAGTGGAGACTTTGTTTTCACATTTTTCAGACTGGGATTCGACTAGTTGGAGCCTCAGTAGTGAGACTTGTCAAAGAGCTGGGCATTTGAAAGCTGATG
>NW_027077962.1:0-24039 GCF_963930625.1 Muntiacus reevesi | reverse complement strand
CTCCCGAGGGGTCCCTCGCAACTAGACAGGTGTCCTGACGTCGCTGAACACACCCGTGGTTGGAAGGACCATCCTCGTCGTAACTCGAGCATATACCCCAGGTTCCCGCCACGATTCGAGAAAAACCATGAGATTCCCCCCTCGCCGCAAGATGAAGCCCGATTCCCCTGCACTGAGTGCAGAGCAATTCCGTGCTCCCTGTCAAACCAGAAAGGAGCCTTGATATCCTTGATGGCACTCCAGAGAAAATCAAGGAACACTCTGTCAAGTCTAGAGGGATTCTGAGGTCACTGCAGTAAGGAGAAAGAGCTCCGTGAAACCCCAATCATCTCGAGGTGAGATCGAATTTCCTGGCTTCAAATTAAGAGTTATGCCAACTGTCCACAATCACCACAAGAGGAGGCTTCTCCCAGCTGTACGTCTGGGAGAGGGACGTTGAATTTATGGCCTACACTGTAAACGACCCCAAAATGCCCTGATTCTAAATCAGGCCGGAATTCTTGCAGTGACTTGAGTGCAAGCTGGATTTCATCTCACAAGATAAAGGGATGTCTGAAGCCCTGGGGAGACACTAGAGAAAGCCGTAGCTCCCTGCGTTTTCTAGAGAGGTGGCCTTCCATACATTGGACAGCTCGAGAGGAACACGGAATTCAATGATTCCAAAGGAGACGATGCCTGACTCCTTGCAAAATGGACAGGAATCCCAGGATCCCAGTGGCAACAGGAAAGGGAAAATGGGTCTGCCGCCTCACCTTGAGAGGTTTTCCTATTGCCCTTTCAAGCCGCGAGGAGACTCCCAAGTGGTCCCTCGCAACTAGACAGGAGTCCTGACGTCGCTGAACACACCCGTGTTTGGAAGGGCCATCCCCGCTGTATCTCGAGAAGATACCCCAGGTTACCGCCGCAACTCGAGAAAAACCATGAGACTCCCCCCTCGCCAGGAGATGAGGCCCGATTCCCCTGCACTGCATGCAGAGCAATTGCGTGCTCCCATCAAACTCGAAAGGAGCTTTGATTTCCTTGAAGGCACTCCAGAGAAAACCCAGGAAAACAGCCTCAAGTCTAGAGGGATCCTAACGTCACTTCACCAACCAGAAACAGCTTCATGTATTCCGAAACATCTCGAGCTGAGAGGTGATTTCCTGGCTTCAAATCAAGAGGAATGCCAACTGTCCACAATCACCACAAGACGAGGCTTCTCGCAGCTGTACATCTGGTTGAGGCAGGTTGAATTTGAGGCCTCCAGTGGAATCGACCCCGAGATGCCCTGACTCGAAATCAGGCCGGAATTCCTGCAGTGACTTTAGTGCAAGCTGGATTTCATCTCACAAATGAAGGGATGTCTGAAGCCCCTGGGGAGACAGTAGAGAATGTCCTAGCACCATGCCCTTTCTCCCCAGGCGGCCTCCCATCCATTGGACAGCTCGAGAGGAACACGGAGTACATTGATTCCAAAGGAGACGATGCCTGACTCCTCTGGAAAATGGACAGGAATCCCAGTTTCCCAGTCGCAACAGGATAGGGAACCTGGGTATGCCGCCTCACCTCGAGAGGTGTTCCTATGGCCGTTTCAAGCCGCGAGGAGACTCCCGAGCGATTCCTCGCAACTAGACAGTAGTCCTGACGTCGCTGAACACACTCGTCTTTGGAAGGCCCTTCCACGCCATAACTCGAGAATATACCCCAGGTTCGCGCCGCAACTCGAGAAAAACCATGAGACTCTCCCCTCGCCGCGAGATGAAGCCCGATTCCCCTGCACTGCATGCAAAGCAATTCCATGTTCCCCCTCAAACCCGAAAGGAACCTTGATTTCCTGGATGGCGTTCCAGAGAACTCAAGGAACACTCTCTCAAGTCTAGAGGGATCCTGAGGTCACTGCAGGAACCAAAAAGGGCTCCGTGTACCCCGAATCATCTCAAGTTGAGAGCGAATTTCCTGGCTTCAAATCAAGAGGAATGCCAACTGTCCACAAGCACCACAAGAGGAGGCTTCTCGCAGCTGTACGTCTGGTTGTGGGAGGTTGAATTTTTGGCCTCCACTGGAATCGACCCCGAGATGCCCTGACCCGAAATCAGGCCTGAATTCTTGCAGTGGCTTGAGTGCAACCTGGATTTCATCCCACAAGATGAAGGGATGTCTGAAGCCCCTGTGGAGACACTCGAGAAAGCACTATCTCCCTCCCTTATCTAGAGAGCCTGCCTCCCATCAACTGGAAAGCTCGAGAGGAACATGGAGTTCAATGATTCCAAAGGAGACGATGCCTGACTCCTCTGGAAAATGGACAGGAATCTCAAGATCCCAGTGTCAACAGGAAAGGGACAATGGGTCTGCTGCCTCACCTCGAGAGGTTTTCCTATGGCCCTTTCAAGCCGCGAGGAGACTCCCGCGGGGTCCCTCGCAACTATACAGGAGTCCTGACGTCGCTGAACACACCCGTGTTTGGAAGGGCCATCCCCGTCATAACTCGAGAATATACCCCATGTTCCCGCCGCACCTTGGGAAAAACAATGAGACTCCCCCCTCGCCACGAGATGAGGCCCGATTCCCCTGCACAGCCTGCAGTGCAATCGTGTGCTCCACGTCAAACCCGAAAGGAGCCTTGATTTCCTTGATGGCACTCCAGAGAAACCCCAGGAAAACTCTCTCAAGTCTAGAGGGAGCCAAAAGTCATTTCACCAACCAGAAACAGCTCCGTGTATTCCGAATCATCTCGAGCTGGGAGCTGATTTCCTGGCTTCAAATCAAGAGGAATGCCAACTGTTCAAAAGCACCACAAGAGGAGGCTTCTCGCAGCTGTACGTCTGGTTGAGGGAGGTTGAATTTGCGGCCTCCAGTGGAATCGACCCCGAGAGGCCCTGACTCGAAATCAGGCCAGAATTACTGCAGTGACTTGAATGCAAGCTGGATTTCATCTCACAAGATGAAGGGATGACTGAAGTCCCTGGGGAGACAATAGAGAAAGCCCTAGATCCCTGCCTTTTCTAGAGAGGCAGCCTCGCATCAATTGGTAAGCTCGAGAGGAACACGGAGTTCAATGATTCCAATGGAGACAATGCCTGACTCCTCTCGAAAACGGACAGGAATCCCAGGATTCCATTGGCAACAGGAAAGGGACAATGGGTCTGCCGCCTCACCTCGAGCGGCTTTCCTATGGCCCTTTCAAGCCGCGAGGAGACTCCCGACGGGTCCCTTGCAACTAGACAGGAGTCCTGAAGTCGCTGAACACACCCGTGTTTGGAAGGGCCATCCCCGTCGTAACTCGAGACAACCATGAGACTCCCCCCTCGCCCCGAGAGGAGGCCCGATTCCCCTGCACAGCATGCAGAGCAATTGCGTGCTCCCCATCAAACCCGAAAGGAGCCTTGATTTCCTTGATGGCACTCCACTGAAACCCCAGGAAAACTGTCTCAAGTCTAGAGGGATACTAAAGTCACTTCATCAACCAGAAACGGCTCCGTGTATTCCGAATCATCTCGAGCTGAGAGCTGATTTCCTGGCTTCAAATCAAGAGGAATGCCAACTGTCCACAAGCACCAAAAGAGGAGGCTTCCCCCAGCTGTACGACTGGTTGAGGGAGTATGAATTTGCGGCCTTCAGTGGAATCGACCCCGAGATGCCCTGACTCGAAATCAGGCCGGAATTCCTGCAGTGATTGAGTTCAAGCTGGATTTCATCTCACAAGATGAAGGGATGTCTGAAGCCCCTGGGGAGACACTAGATAATGCCTACCACCCTGCCCTTTCTCGACAGGCGGCCTCCCATCCATTGGACAGCTCATGAGGAAGACGGAGTTCAATGATTCCAAAGGAGACGATGCCTGACTCCTCTGGAAAATGGACAGGAATCCCAGGATCCCAGTGGCAACAAGAAAGGGAACCTGGGTCTGAGGCCTTACCTCGAGAGGTGTTCCTATGGCCCTTTCAAGCCGGGAGGAGACTCCCAATGGGTCCCTCGAAACTAGATAGGAGTCCTGACGTCGCTGAACACACCCCTGTTTGGAAGGGCCATCCCGGCTGTAACTCGAGAATATACCCCTGGTTCCTGCCGCAACTCGAGAAAAACAATGAGACTCCCCTCTCGCCGCGAGTTGAAGCCCGATTCCCCTGCACTGCGTCCAGAGCAATTCCGTCCTCCCCGTCAAACCCGAAAGGAGGGTTGATTTCCTTGATGGCACTCCAGAGAAACTCAAGGAACACTCTCTCAATTCTAGAGGGATCCTGAGGTCACTGCAGGAACCAGGAAGAGCTCCGTGTACTCCCAATCATCTCGAGGTGAGAGCGAAATTCCTGGCTTCAAATCAAGAGAAATGCCAACTGTCCACAAGCACCACAAGAGGAGGCTTCTCAAAGATGTACGTCTGGGAGAGGGACGTTTAATTTATGGCCTCCAGTGGAATCGACCCCGAGATGCCCTGACTTTAATCATGCCGCAATTCTTGCAGTGACATGAGTGCAAGCTGGATTTCATCTCACAAGATAAAGGGATGTCTGAAGCCCCTGGGGAGACACTAGAGAAAGCCTTGGCTCCCTGCCTTTTCTAGAGACGCCGCCTCACATCAATTGGAGAGCTCGAGAGGAACACGGAGTTCAATGATTCCAAAGGAGACGATGCCTGAAAATTCTGGAAAATGGACAGGAATCCCAGGATCCCAGTGGCAACAGGAATGGGAAACTGGGTCTGAGGCCTCACCTCGAGAGGTGTTCCTATGGCCCTGTTAAGCCGCGAGGAGACTCCCGAGGGGTCCCTCGCAACTAGACAGGAGTGTTGGGGTCCTTTAATGGACCGGAACCTGGTGGTACGGCGTCGACGATAAGAAAGTAAAAGAGAGAAAGAGAGAGGGAGAAAGAGAGAGAGAGACAAAAATGACCCGGGGACCTAAGCTCTGATTTAGCAAAGGTGCTTTAATGATTTTTCTATGAGTATATATAGGCTACAGTACAAGAAACTTCTTTCGGTAATGGTAGAGTTCAGAAAACCAAATGTACAGCAACCGTTATCAAGGGAACAAGGGATAATGTTAGTCACAATGTCAGGACACAATCCATATCTCAAGAAAGGGGAAGGAGATTAAGCTGTTTTGTCCTAAGGAGAATGTTTACTAAAGGAGACTCATGCTTGCCTCACACAATGACCTCAGTCCCTGGGAGCAGCGTGCTGTTCCGCTTGAAGAGGGACAAAGGACTCATGAGAAAAAGCATGTAGGAATCTTCCCATCAAACATTCCCTGACAATTCCCCCTTATTTATTTATAATATTTGTAAGAAGAGTTTTGACCTTCAGAATTTGTTTAGTTTTGACAATCTTTGCATGAAGGCAACGGTAGACAACAAATATAATTGTTAAGACAATCACCAAAATTATGGTTCCAGATCCAATGCTATGAGTAAGACTTTGAAACCATCCACGTGGGTCTAGCCCAGATAATTGATCAGTTAATTGTTTAGCTAAAGTTTTCATATCAATGGAAGAGGGCAGATTATTAGAAAAAGTTTCAAATATTTCTTTTTGCAATAATTGTACATTCAGACAGACATTATCATGTATGTTTTGTAAATGAAACTTGATTTGTTCCCAGTTGTAGGCACTATTATTAAAATGAACAGGAGTAACACAAAATTGAGTAGAATTCTAGTCACATTTTACCATCACCTGTTTTTGTACATCTGTTAATTGATCTCTAACCCATTCGATGGCTGTTTTCAGTTTCTGTATTTCTTCTTGAATTTCCTCATCAATCTGAGTCTGAGTGGCCCATAAACTATGGGCATCTTTAGTCCAATTTTGAATAAAATTATGTGTCTGAATAGAGGTTTGTAAAGCAACACCAGTGACAACAGCAGTGGTGCAAATGGCTATTAATCCCAAAATACTAAAAATCAGCTATCCAATGAATCGTTTAGATCGCCGGAGCAATTTAGTAAGCAACCGGGAAGCAAGTCCAGCCATGGGACCTTCTTCCCAGGGCCGTTGGAGATTTATTGGTAACCATAGACTACGTCGAGATCGAAGAATTAAAAGAGAATCATACCTTAAGGAAATAGAGGAGTTAAGACAAGTATATAATCTGCAATTTATGCAAGTTACAGAACGTATAGTCTTATTGAATTGTAAGTTTCCTATAGCTATAACAAAAGGAAATGGAACACAGGCTTGTATAAAATATGATTGATTATAGTGAAAGAAATAATTGCTATAGCTATGATTGGTCCCTGTGGAATGTCTGGTCCAAGTCCCAAGTTCTTCGGTGTTTGCAGCAAGTTTTCAGATGTCCCATTGTTTAGGCCCAATCTGCTTATCAAAGATGATTCGAGGACGAGGTGGGGGCCATTTCATCATCAAGCTAGCCAAGAAGTCCTCTGTCATGGTAATGTTCCATTGTAGTATTAGTAACCTCCCATGTTACTTGAGTAATATAATCATACATAGTATTGTTAATATCATCTGAGCAGTTCAATAACCACATATTATGGGGTCCCCAATTGACAATTGTATGATTAGCTATAAACATTAATTTTCCTTGTTTGGCCTAACATTAGTCCCAATGAACAGGAATATATTTAAAGTTCTTATTAGTAAACCCTTGGCATGTTGTTCTTTGTTCTTTCCCTAATTTTTTCCCTAAAGTTTCAGTAGTATAAACATGGTTCATTGACAAAGAAAGGGCAGTAAATAATCCAAGTAGTGTCCAAAAACCCTTTTCTGGAGGCAGGACGAAAGCCCAAGTTTGTCGACTAATGTTTGTACATAATTTTGCTGGGCCCATACATAAAAGAAGGACTTCATAACCTAGAAGGATATTAATTAGTTTTTCTTATTCTTCAGGATGAGAGGGCCCCTCCAGTTCCAAGGAGGGGGCATATGTGCTGACTCGTTAGTGAATATGATTGGTTCTATATCTGTCCATTTTACAACCTACAATAAAAAAGGGGGGTTAGGTATATAAGCCCAGTAAGTGTGATCAATCAGGTCAGCCTGAGCGGGGGAAGCAAAAGCAAGCAAAGCAAGCATAGCGAAGAGAAATATTTTTAGGATTTCGAGGCATTCCCTGTTGAGAAATCAGGTTTTCAGTTTAATTAGTTAGGGTTTTTGTCTGTCCCCAAGTAGGGAGATCATAATGTCGAGTGAAGCGCTTTTTGGAAATTTTTAATGTTGCCATGGCTTATATTGGAATTCTTTCTTCCTGGGTTTTTTGCTGTTTCATCTCTAGTCTGAATGTTGGGGGCCCCCTTAGGTTGAATCTTCTGAAGAGGAAGTAATGTGAGCTCGTTGGATCCATCTGGAGAAATAGAAGCATATCCTTTCCCTGTAAGATTAGTTTCTTAGACTTCGATTGATTAGTTAACCCGTTTTGATATCAAATGGGCAAAGGAAAGGAGGTGTCCTTTCATGTTTCAAAACTTCTTTTTTTGTTTGTTTGTTTTTTGCTGTTGTCAAAACATCTCTTTGTGGTAAGTTTAAAAACTTTAAAATAAATAAGTCTATATTAACAATAGTTATAAAAAGAGAGGAAAGTGATAATGATGAAAACATTTTTAGGAAATATTTCAGTCGAAAAGAAAAAAAAATCATTCAGAAATCTGTTTGGGACTGGTATTTGGCTGTGGTTTGTGTTATTTGGGGCAAAGGATTAGGAGTAACCATTTAAATATTTTTTCCTAAGTGAAATTATTGAAAAGGTGATGCAGAACAACTTGATAAATGAAATGTTGCTCACATCCAAATATGTTTGTCTTTGTCCTTGAAGAAGAAATGCAGCTTAGAAACTGTTGAATCTCACTGTGCAGTGTGTTAAAGAGGATGACTACACTTCCAAGAGAGACCTGAAAAGAAGGCAAACATTCCGCATTTCTGATATTCTTAGGAACAAATAATCCATTCGGGAAATGGTGTCCTTTTTAAAATTCCAGCACTAAATATCTTTAAAAGTTAAAAGGCCAAAACAAAGTATGATAGCATAATAAACAAATGCAATGTTTATTTTAAATAAACATACCATATTTTGTGGTTTTCATTGTGATCCACCCAAGCATTTCAACTGCATTTTCTAATATATTTGCAGTCTGAATGTATCTGCTGACAAAAGTTAATTTTGTTAAATATTGTTTTTTCAGAATTTTTCTCTTGTTTCCAATTTGGTTTAATTTGGAGAAAGAACATTTGCTGTAGCTAGAACGACAATGAAAAACTAATCTAGTAAAGCTTATATAAATACCATTTTATTCTATAATAAATGTTTCAACAATTAAAAAAATATTTTTGTATTCATCATTTTATTTGCCATTTCTTATATCTTTCTATTAAAAGCATATATTTTACTTTTTTATAGAAACTGTGAAATGTCTTGTATGTTAGCATTTTATGGACCATTGAACATATTTTTCAAATCATATTATATTATATATATATCCATTCCTATATAAATATATATTTATATTCATTAACAGCTCAAAATCTCTTCAACTCTTCTGCAAGAAAAAACCCCTTTTAAGAGTAAGCCAGTGTTCAGCAATTAACGCTTCAAAATCTTACTTCATTTGGAAATGACCCAGCCATTCAACAAACTTGTATTACTTAGTTCAGCACAACTCTAGAAACCTAAGTCACTCTAATCCCAAGAGATGGCTCTATATTATAGATAACAGATCATTCTATCAAAAATACATTTATTTCTAAGAGCTTATCTAAAAGTTTTTATCTCATCTATATATTTGTGTATATAGAAATATAAAGAGTTACCTTTTTGTTGACAAACTTAGTTTACCTTAAACCAAGGCATAATAAAAGTATTATATAATGTTGATGACTTAAGACATGTCCCAACTAGATTAACAAATAATTATATTTAAGTCACATTCACATTTAAATAAACATTATACCCAACATTGAACAGCCTTCAGTTTATGTAAAGCTGAATCTAAATAGAGCTGATTAACTCCACACTATCCAAAAACAAAGACATACATTGAGACATAGAAAATTTTAGATACATAGCCATAGTTTTCCGTTTGAAATTTAAAATATCCTTTTGTTTTATTTATTTATTTTGAGCTCCACCAATTTGTTAATGGCTGGAGTCCTAGATAGAGTGGGCTGTGTATCCCAAGGACATGATAAGAGTTAACTTAAGGTTTTTTCTTAGGCCTATTTTTGTTTCCCAGGCAGAACTGGAGCTCAATATATATATATATATATATATATATATATATATATATATATATATATATATATATTTGCAATTTCAAAAAAGATTTTATTTTCATCAGTTTCCTCCAGAGTCTAAAGAATATCATAGCCATTCAGTGTCAAAAATAATCATTTCTCTTTTTTGTAGCTATAGTATATTATTAATGATATATGCATGAGGGGATTGTTGTCACACAGGAAGTAAAGCCTTGGCTACAAAATTTTGACAAATACTAGGACTGTTACGGAGATGGCAATGGCACCCTATTTCAGTACTCTTGTCTGGAGAATCCCAGGGACGGGCGAGCCTGGCGGGCTGACATCCATGGGGTCGCATGGAGTAGGACACGACCGAAGTGACTTAGCAGCAGCAGTAGCAGGACTTTTAAGCATACCTTGAGGTAACATAGTCTATTGAAATCTTTGATGAGGCCCGATATGATTAGGATAAGGGAGAGAGAAAGTGAATTTCTCCCGGTCTAAAGGGTGTAAAGGTATATTTAAAAGGGAATCTTGTGAATCAGTAATAATAATGTGCCAATTTTGAGAAATAGTAATAGGTGATGGGATCTCTGGTTGCAATGTACCCATAGGTTTTATAAAAGAATTAACTTTTTTAAACTTTGTTAAGAGACACCATTTGTTATGTTTTTTTTTTATAACAAAAATAGAGTTCCAAAAAGAGCAAGATTCTTCAATATGTTTCAATTTTAATTGTGTGTTTATAAGTTCTTTAGTAGCTTGTAATTTTTTTTTCATAAGGGGCCATTGCTTTGTCCAAATAGGCTCATAATTTTTCTTAGTTATTTTAATAATTGTTTTCTTTGTTAAATGAGCAGTGGCCCCTAGGAAAAATGTGGAATGTATATCTGAGTTTGCCATTGTATAAGTAAGTCCCTTTTTATTAGATTAAAGGGTACATTTATCACATAAGGTTTTAATGTTGTAGGTTGGCCTTCTGGTCTCTCACATGAGTATATTTGAACACTTTGATAAACTTTTTGTAGTTTAGTTTGAGAAATTTTTGCAATTTGGCAAGAGACCTTTTGTATAGGCCAGGATTTGGGCCATAAATATTTGGAAATAATAGTAATACCAGATCCAGTGTCAAGGAGACCAGAAAATCTTTTACCATTAATTTTGATATTTATATTTGGTCGGGCATACTCAGATACTAATAATGTCCACAAAGATTGTTTTTGATCTGTACTGTCAGACCTATCTGTCCGTACATTATTAGAGGAATTAATAGAAATGTAAGGTAAAAGAAGTAATTGAGCAATTTTGTCCCCCTTTTTGAATTGCCATAGAATCTGAGATGACATCAGAATTTGAATCTCTCCTTTATAATCTGAATCAATTATTCCAGGGTGAACAGTAATTCCTTTAGAAATCAGACTAGATCGGCCAAACAAAAGACCAAAAGTTTGTGGGGGCAGGGGTCCAAAAAGTCCAGTAGGCACTCTAGTAGGGATTGTTTGAGGGTAAAGGAAAAAATCATTTATCGACGGCAGAACTGCCGGATGTTGAGGGTTTGAGGGAAAAGATAGAATTTGCTCCTGTTTGGAGTTTTCTGGAATAGGTTTTTCATCAATATCAAATTTAAATTTACAACTTTTGGCCTAGTGCATTCTTTTACAGCAGCAAGGGCAAATTTTTTGGTATTTTATTAGCCTTCTTAGGTCAATCCCTTTTTAAAAGATTTTTATCTCCACACAATTTAAACATCTTTCATTTCCCTTTTTAAAGATAGTAGCCATTGCCTCAATCAGCATTTGCATCTTTTGAGCTTCTGATCCTAGATTGTGATAAGCTTTTAAGTAATCAATAATAATTTTAGTCTCACAAATTGCAGCTATAGCTCTTTGACATTTCTGATTTGCATTCTCATAAGCAAGTAATTTCTCTAGCTGTTTTTTGGTTTCTTCTCCGATTACAGTACGGAAAATAGTAGCTTCTAATCTAGTTTAAAAATTAGCATAACTTTTCATTAGGTTCCAACAAATGAGAGACTTTTGGAGTTGTGACTGTCGGCAGAGGAGAAGCATTTGGAGCAGCCAGGGCAGGGCTAGTAAGAAAATTTTGAGATAGTTTGTATTGTTTCAATTGGGCCTTTTGTAAAGTTTAATCATTTAATTTATATTTATGTAATAAGTGTTCTGTCTGTTGCTGAATATTGGAAGGGCTAGAATGTACCTTGAAATGGCAAAATTATAGCTTTAATAACAGCCCATAGGGGCTAGAGATCAACTGGAATATTTTTTCTTTGTATGGCTGCTCATTTAACATTTTCTTTGACCTGGAGCCAAATTTTTAAATCAAAACTGCATTTATCAGAAAACTAAGGATTATCTTTAACTACTGTTTGAAGGCAAGCCTCTATTTATTGCCATGAAGCCAGAAGTCCTTGAAATTTAAACAAACGGTGAAGTAAAGTAGAAAAATAATGGTGCTGGCCAGCCTTTTAACCCATGCCTTAGTACTTACCGACCTCAATGGGTCCCTGAGTCACTCCGCCCGATGTCCCGCTTATATCAGTGTCCCTGTTCGGGCGCCATTTGTTGGGGTCCTTTAATGGACCAGAACCTGGTGGTACGGAGTCGACGATAAGAAAGTAAAAGAGAGAAAGAGAGAGGGAGAAAGAGAGAGAGAGACAAAAAAGACCCGGGGACCTAAGCTCTGATGGAGCAAAGGTGATTTAATGATTTTTCTATGAGTATATATAGGCTACAGTACAAGAAACTTCTTTCTGGAATGATAGAGATCAGAAAACCAAATGTACAGAAACCGTTATCAAGGGAAAAGGGGTAATGTTAGTCACAAGGTCAGGACACAATCCATATCTCAAGAAAGGGGAAGGAGATTAAGCTGTTTTGTCCTAAGGAAAATGTTTACTAAAGGAGACTCATGCTTGCCTCACACAATGACCTCAGTCCCTGGGAGCAGCGTACTGTTCTGCTTGAAGAGGGACAAAGGACTCGTGAGAGACAGCATGTAGGAATCCTCCCAACAAACATTCCCTGACACAGGAGTCCTGACGTCGCTGAACACACCCGTGTTTGGAAGGGTCATCCCCGTCGTAACTCGAGATTATACCCCAGGTTCCCGCCGCAACTCTAGAAAAACCATGAGACTCCCCACTCGCCGCGAGATGAGGCCCGATTCCCCCACACAGCTTGCAGACCTATTGCGTGCTCCCCATCAAACCCGATAGGAGCCTTGATTTCCTTGATGGCACTACAGAGAAACCCCAGGAACACTGTCTCAAGTCTAGAGGGATCCTAAAGTCACTTCACCAACCAGAAACAGCTCCGTGTATGCCAAATCATCTCAAGCTGAGAGCTGATTTCCTGGCTTCAAATCAAGAGGAATGCCAACTGTCCACAAGCACCACAAAATGAGGCTTTTCTCAGCTGTACGTCTGGGAGAGGGACGTTGAATGTGCCGCCTCCAGTGGAATCGACGCCGAGATGCCCTGACTCTAAATCAGGACGGAATTCCTGCAGTGACTTGAGTGCAAGCTGGATTTCATCTCACAAGATGAAGGGATGTCCGAAGCCCCTGGGGAGACACTAGAGAAAGCCCTAGCTCCCTGCCTCTTCTAGAGAGGCGGCCTCCCATCCATTGGACAGCTCGAGAGGAACAGTGAGTTCAGTGATTCCAAGGAGACGATGCCTGACTCATCTGGAAAATGGACAGGAATCCCTGAATCCCAGTGGCAACCCGAAAGGGAAAATGGGTCTGCCTCCTCACCTAGAGAGGTGTTCCTATGGCCCTTTCAAGCCGCGAGGAGACTCCTGAGGGGTCCCTCGCAACTGGACAGGAGTCCTGACTTCGATGAACACACCAGTGTTTGGAAGTGCCATCCCCGGCGTAACTCGAGAATATACCCCAGGATCCCGCCGCAACTCGAAAAAACCATGAGACTCTCCCCTCGCCGCGAGATGAGGCCTGATTCCCCAGCACAGTATGCAGAGCAATTGCGTGCTCCCCATCAAACCCGAAAGGAGCCTTGATTTGCTTGATGGCACACCAGAGAAACCCCTGGAACACTGTCTCAAGTCTAGAGGGATCCTGAAGTCACTGCACGAACCAGAAAGAGCTAGGTGCACCACCAATCATCTCGAGGTGAGATCGAATTTCCTGGCTTCAAATCAAGAGAAATGCCAACTGTCCACAAGCACCACAAGAGGAGGCTTCTCGCAGCTGTACGTCTTGGAGAGGGAGGTTGAATTTGCGGCCTCCAGTGGAATCAAACCCGAGATGCCCTGACATGAAATCAGGCCTGAATTCCTCCAGTGACTTGAGTGCAAGCTGGATTTCATCTCACAAGATGAAGGGATATCTGAAGCCCCTGGGGAGACACTAGAGAATGCCCTAGCACCCTGCCATTTCTAGACAGGTGGCCTCCCATCCATTGGACAGCTCGAGAGGAACACGGAGTTCAATGATTCCAAAGGATACGATGCCTGACTCCTCTGGAAAATGGACAGGAATACCAGGATCCCAGTGGCAACAGGAAAGGGAGCCAGTGTCTGCGGCCTCACCTTGAGAGGTGTTCCTATGGCCCTTTCAAGCCGCAAGGAGACTGCCGAGGGGTCCCTCGCAAATAGACAGGAGTCCTGACGTCGTTGAAGACACCAGTGTTTGGAAGGACCATAACCGCCGTAACTCGAGAATATACCCCAGGTTCCCGCCGCAACTCGAGAAAAACAATGAGACTCCCCCCTCTCTGCGAGATGAAGCTCGATTCCCCTGCACTGCGTGCAGAGCAATTCCGTGGTCCCCGTCAAACCCGAAAGGATCCTTGGTTTCCTTGATGGCACTCCAGAGAAACCCCAGGAACACTGTCTCAAGTCTAGAGGGATCCTAAGGTCAGTTCACCAACCAGCAAAAGCTCCGTGCTTTCCGAATCATCTCGACCTGAGAGCTGATTTCCTGGCTTCAGATCAAGAGGAATGCCAACTGTCCAGAAGCACCACAAGAGGAGACGTCTCGCAGCTGTACGTCTGGGAGAGGATCGTTGAATTTATGGCCTCCACTGAAATCGACCCCGAGATGCCCTGACTCTAAGTCAGGCCGGAATTCTTGCAGTGACTTGAGTGCAAGCTGGATTTCATCTCACAAGATAAAGGGATGTCTAAAGCCCCTGGGGAGACACTAGAGAAATCCCTAGCTCCCTGCCTTTTATAGAGAGGCGGCGTCCCATCCATTGGACAGCACGAGAGGAACACGGAGTTCAATAATTCCAAAGGAGACAATGCCTGAAACATCTGGAATATGGACCGGAATCCCAGGATCCCAGTGGCAACAGGAAAGGGACATTGGGTCTGCCGCCTCACTACGAGAGATTTTCCTATGGCCCTTTCAAGCCGCGAAGAGACTCCCGAGGGGTCCCTCGCAACTAGACAGGAGACCTGACGTCGTTGAACACACCCTTGTTTGGAAGGGCCATCCCCGCCATAACTCGAGAATATACCCCAGTTTCCCGCCGCAACTCGAGAAAAACCATCAGACTCCCCATTCGCTGCGAGATGAGGCCCGATTCCCCTGCACTGCATGCAGAGCAACTCCGTGCTCAATGTCAAACCCGAAAGGAGCCTTGATTTCCTTGATGGCACTCCAGAGAAACTCAAGGAACACTCTCTCAAGTCTAGAGGTATCCTGAGGTCACTACAGGAACCAGAAAGAGCTCCGTGTACCCCCAATCATCTCGAGGTGAGAGCAAATTTCCTGGCTTCAAATCAAGAGGAATGTCAACTGTCCACAAGCATCACAAGAGGAGGCTTCTCGCAGCTGTACGCCTGGGAGAGGGACGTTGAATTTATGGCCTCCCCTGGAATAGACCCCTAGATGCCCTGACGCTAAATCAGGCCGGAATTCTTGCAATGACTTGAGTGCAAGCTGGATTTAATCTCACAAGATAAACGGATGTTGGAAACCCCTGGGGAGACACTAGAGAAAGCCCTAGCTCCCTGCCTTTTCTAGAGAGGTGGCCTCCCATCCATTGGAAAGCTCGAGAGGAAAACGGAGTTCAATGATTCCAAAGGAGAAAATGCCTGACTCCTCTGGAAAATGGACAGAGATTCCAGGATCACAGTGTCAACAGGAAAGGCACAATGGGTCTGCCGCCTCACCTCGAGAGGTTTTCCTATGGCCCTTTCCAGATGCAAGGAGACACCCGAGGGGTTCCTCGCAGCTAGACAGGAGTCCTGACGTCGATGAACACACGCGTGTTTGGAAGGGCCATCCCCGCCGTAACTCGAGCATATAACCCAGGTTCCCCCGGCAACTCGAGAAAAACCATGAGACTCCCCCCTCTCCGCGAGATGAGGCCCGATTCCCCTGCACAGCATGCAGAGCAATTGCCGGCTCCCCACCAAATCCGAAAGGAGCATTGATTTCCTTGATGGCACTCCAGAGAAACCCCAGGAACACTGTCTCAAGTCTAGAGGGATCCTAAGGTCACTTCACCAACCAGAAACAGCTCCATGTATTCCGAATCATCTCGAGCTGAGAGCTGATTTCCTGGCTGCAAATCAAGAGGAATGCCAACTGTCCACAAGCACCACATGAGGAGGCTTCTCACAGCTGTAAGTCTGGTTGACGGAGGTTGAATTTGCGCCCTCCAGTGGAATCGACCCCGAGATGCCCTGACACGAAATCAGGCCGGAATTCCTGCAGTGACTTGAGTGCAAACTGGATTTCATCTCACAAGATGAAGGGATGATTGAAGCCCCTGGGGAGACACTAGAGAATGCCCCATCACCGTGCCCTTTCTCAACAGGCCACCACCCTTCCTTTGGACAGCTCGAGAGGAACACGGAGTTCAATGATTCCAAAGGAGACGATGCCTGTCTCCTCTGGATAATGGACAGGAATCGCAGGATCTCAGTGGCAACAGGAAAGGGAAACTGGATTTCCAGCCTGACTTCGAGAGGTGTTCCTATGGCCCTTTCAAGCCGCGAGGGACTCCCGAGGGGTCCCTCGGAACTAGACAGGAGTCCTGTCTTGGTTGAACACACCCTTGTTTGGAAGGACCATCCCCGCCGTAACTCGAGAATATACCCCAGGTTCCCGCCGCAACTAGAGAAAAACCATGAGACTCCCACCTCGCCACGAGATGAAGCCCGATTCCCCTGAACTGCGTGCAGAGAAATTCCGTGCTCCCCGTCAAACCCGAAAGGAGCCTTAATTTCCTTGATGGCACTTCAGAGAAACTCAAGGAACACTCTCTGAAGTCTAGAGGGATCCTGAGGTCACTACAGGAACAAGAAAGAGCTCCGTGCTCCCCCAATCATCTCGAGGTGAGAGCGAATTTCCTGGCTTCAAATCAAGAGGAATGCCAACTGTCCACAAGCACCAAAAGAGGAGGCTTCTCGCCGCTGTACGTCTGGGAGAGGGACGTTGAATTTATGGCCTCCACTGGAATCGACCTCAAGATGCCCTGACACTAAATCAGGCCGGAATTCTTGCAGTGACTTCAGTGCAAGTTGGATTTCATCTCACAAGATAAAGGGATGTCGGAATCCCCTGGGGAGACACTAGAGAATGCCCTAGCTCCCTGCCTTTTCTAGAGAGGCAGCCCCACTTCCGTTGGACAGCTCGAGGGGAAAATGGAGATCAATGATTCCAAAGGAGACGATGCCTGACTCCTCTGAAAATGGACAGGAATCTCAGGATCCCAGTGGCAACAGGAAAGGGTCAATGGGTCTGCCGCCTCAGCTCGAGAGGTTTTCCTATGGCTCTTTCAAGCCGCGTGGAAACTCCCGAGGGTCCCCCGCAACTAGACTGGAGTCCTGACGTCGCTGAAAACACCCGTGTTTGGACGGCTCATCCCCGTCGTAACTCGAGAATATACCCCAGGTTCCCCCCGCAACTCGAGCAAAACCATGAGACTCCCCCCTCACCATGAAATGAGGCCGGATTCCCCTGCACAGCATGCAGAGCAATTGCCGGCTCCCCACCAAATCCGAAAGGAGCCTTGATTTCTTTGATGGCACTCCAGAGAAATCCCAGGAACACTGTCTCAATTCTAGAGGGATCTTAACGTCACTTCACCAACCAGAAACAGCTCTGTGTATTCCGAATAATTTCGACCTGAGAGCTGATTTCCTGGCTGCAAATCAAGAGGAATGCCAACTGTCCACAAGCAACAAAAGAGGAGGCTTCTCGCAGCTGTACGTCTGTTTGACGGAGGTTGAATTTGCGGCCTCCAGTGGAATCGACCCCGAGATTCCCTGACACGAAATCAGGCCGGAATTCCTGCAGTGACTTGAGTGCAAGCTGGATTTCATCTCACAAGATGAAGGGATGATTGAATCCCCTGGGGAGACACTAGAGAATGCCCTATCACCGTGCCCTTTCTCGACAGGCCGCCACCAATCCACTGGACAGTTCGAGAGGAACACGGAGTTCAATGATTCCAAAGGAGATGATGCCTGACTCCTCTGGAAAATGGACAGGAATCCCAGGATCCCAGTGGCAACAGGAAAGGGAACCTGGGTCTGCGGCCTCAAATAGAGAGGTTTTCCTATGGCCCTTTCAAGCTGCCATGAGACTCCCGAGGGGACCCTCGCAACTAGACAGGAGTCCTGAAGTCGCTGAACACACCCATGTTTGGAAGGGCCATCCCCGTTGTAACTCGAGAAAATACCCCAGGTTCCTGCCGCAACTCGAGAAAAACAATGAGACTCCCCCCTCGCCGCGAGATGAGGCCCGATTCCCCTGCACAGCATGCAGAGCAATTGCGTGCTACCCATCAAATCCGAAAGGAGCCTTGATTTACTTGATGGCACTCCAGAGAAAACCCAGGAACACTGTCTCAAGTCTAGAGGGATCCTAAAGTCACTTCACCAACCAGAAACAGCTCCGTGTATTCCGAATCATCTCGAGCTGAGAGCTGATTTCCTGGCTTCAAATCAAGAGGAATGCCAACTGTCCACAAGCACCAGAAGAGGAGGCTTCTCGCAGCTGTACATCTGGTTGAGGGAGCTGGAATTTGCGGCCTACAGTGGATTCGACCCCGCGATGCCCTGACACGAAATCAGGCCGTAATTCCTGCAGTGACTTGAGTGCAAGCTGGATTTCATCTCCCAAGATGAAGGGATGTCTGAAGCCCCTGGGGAGACACTAGAGAATGCCCTATCACCCTGCCCTTTCTCGACAGGCAGCCTCCCATCCATTGGACAACTCGAGAGACACACGGAGTTCAATGATTCCAAAGAAGACGATGCCTGACACCTCTGGCAAATGGAGAGGAACCCCACGATCCCAGTGGCAACAGGAAAGGGAACCTGGGTCTGCGGCCTCAACTCGAAAGGTGTTCCTATGGCCCTTTAAAGCCGCGAGGAGACTCCTGAGGGGTCCCTCGCAACTAGACAGGAGTCCTGACGTCGTTGAACACACCCGTGGTTGGAAGGGCCATCCCCGCCGTAACTCGAGAATATACGCCAGATTCCCGCTGCAACTCGAGAAAAACCATGAGACTCCCGCCTCGCCGCGAGATGAGGCCAGATTCCCCTGCACAGCATGCAGAGCAACTGTGTGCTCCCCATTAAACACAAAAGGAGCCTTGATTTCCTTGATGTCACTCCAGAGAATCCCCAAGAACACTGTCTCAAGTCTAGAGGGATCGTAAGGTCACTTCACCAACCAGCAACAGCTCCGTGTATTCCAAATCATCTCGAGCTGAGAGCTGATTTCCTGGCTTCAAATCAAGAGGAATGCCAACTGTCCACAAGCACCACAAGAGGAGGCTTCTCACAGCTGTACGTCTGGTTGAGGGAGGTTGAATTTGCGGCCTCCAGCGGAATCGACCCCGAGATTCCCTGACCCTAAGTCAGGCCGGAAATCCTGCAGTGACTTGAGTGCAAGCTGGATTTCATCTCACAAGATGAAGGGATGTCTGAAGTCCCTGGGGAGACACTAGAGAAAGCCCTAGCTCCCTGCCTTTTATAGAGAGTCAACCTCCCATCCATTGGATAGATCGAGAGGAACACGGAGTTCAATGATTTTAAAGGAGTCAATGCCTGACTCCTCTGGAAAATGGACAGGAATCCCAGGATCACAGTGGCAACAAGAAAGGGACAATGAGTCTGCCGCCTCACTACGAGAGTTTTACCTATGGCCCTTTCAACCCGCGTAGAGACTCCCGAGGGGTCCCTCGCAACTAGGCAGGAGTCCTGATGTCGCTGAACACACCCGTGTTTGGATGGGCCATCCCCGCCGTAACGCGAGAATATAACCCAGGATCCCGCCGCAACTCGATAAAAATCATGAGACACCCCCTCGCCGCGAGACGAAGCCTGATTCCCCTGCACTGCGTGCAGAGCAATGCCGGGTTCCCCGTCAAACCCGAAAGGAGCCTTGATTTTCTTGATGGCACTCCAGAGAAACTCAAGGAACACTCTCTCAAGTCTAGAGGGATACTGAGGTCACTGTAGGAACCAGAAAGTTTTCCGTGTTCGCCCAATCATCTCGAGGTGCGAGCGAATTTCCTGGCTTCAAATCAAGAGGAATGCCAACTGTCCACAAGCACCACAAGAGGAGGCTTCTCACAGCTGTACGTCTGGGAGAGGGACGTTGAATTTATGGCCTCCACAGGAATCGACCTCGAGATGCCCTGACTCTAAATCAGACCGGAATTCTTGCAGTGACTTTAGTGCAAGCTGGATTTCATCTCACGAGATAAAGGGATGTCTGAAGCCCCTGGGGAGACACTAAAGAAAGCCCTAGCTCCCTGCCTTTTCTAGAGAGAAGGCCTCCCATCCATTGGACAGCTCGAGAGGATCACGGCGTTTAATGATTCCAAAGGAGACGATGCCTGACTCTTGTGGAAAATGGACAGGAATGCCAGGATCCCAGTGGCAACACGAAAGGGACAATGTGTCTGCCGCCTCAGCTCGAGAGGTTTTCCTATGGCCCTTTCAAGCCGCGAGGAGACGCCCGAGGGGTCCCTCTCAACTAAACAGGATTCCTGACGTCGCTGAACACACCCGTGTTTTGAAGGGCCATCCCAGTCGTAACTCGAGAATATACCCCAGGTTCCTGCCGCAACTCGAGGAAAACCATGAGATTCCCCACTTGCCATGAGATGAGGCCCGATTCCCCTGCACAGCACGCAGAGCCATTGCGTGCTCCCCATCAAAAAAGAAAGTAGCCTTGATTTCCTTGATGGCACTCCAGAGAAACCCCAGGAACACTGTCTCAAGTCTAGAGGGATTCCCAAGTTACTTCACCAACCAGAAACAGCACCGTGTATTCCGAATCATCTCGAGCTGAGAGCGATTTCCTGGCTTCAAATCAAGAGGAATGCCAACTGTCCACAAGCACCACAAGAGGAGTCTTCTCGCAGCTGTACGTCTGGTTGAGGGTGGTTGAATTTGCGGGCTCCAGTGGAATTGACCTCGAGATGCCCTGACTCGACATCAGGCCGGAATTCCTGCAGTGAATTCAGTGCAAGCTGGATTTCATCTCACAACATGAAGGGATGTCTGAAGCCCCTGGGGGACACTAGAGAATGCCCGAGCACCCTGTTCTTTCTCGACAGGCCCCTTCCCATCCATTGGACAGCTCGAGAGGAACCCGGAGTTCATTGATTCCAAAGGAGACAATGCCTGACTCCTCTGAAAAATGGACAGGAATCCCAGGATCCCAGTCCAGCAGGAAAGGGAACCTGGGTCTGTGGCCTCACCTCGAGAGGTGTTCCCATGGCCCATTCAAGCCGCGAGGAGCCTCCCGAGGGGTCCCTCAAAACTAGACAGGAGTCCCGACGTTGCTAAACACACCCGTGTTTGGAAGGGCCATCCCCGCCGTAACTCGAGAATATACCCCAGGTTCCCTCTGCAACCCGAGAAAAACCATGAGACTCTCCCCTCGCTGCGAGATGAAGTCCGATTCCCCTGTACTGCATGCAGAGCAATTCCGTGCTCCCCGTCAAACCCGAAAGAGGGTTGATTTCCTTGATGGCACTCCAGAGAAACCCTAGGAAAACTGTTTCAAGTCTAGAGGGATCCTAAAGTCATTTCACCAACCAGAAACAGCTCCATGTGTTCCGAATCATCTCGAGCTGAGAGCTGATTTCCTGGCTTCAAATCAAGAGGAATGCCAACTGTCCACAAGAACCACAAGAGGAGGCTTCTCGCAGCTGTACGTCTGGTTGAGGGAGGTTGAATTTGCGGTCTCCATTAGAATTAAACCGAGATGTCCTGACTCGAATTCAGGCTAGAATTCCTGCAGTGACTTGAGTGCAAGCTGGATTTCATCTCACAAGATGAAGAGATGTCTGAAGCCCCTGGGGAGACACTAGAGAATGCCCTAGCACCCTGCCCTTTCTCGACAGGCGGACTCCCATCCACTGGAGAGCTCGAGAGGAACACGGAGTTCAATGATTCCTAAGGAGACGATGCCTGCCTCCTCTGGAAAATGGACAGGAATCCAAGGATCCCAGTGGCAACAGGAAAGGGACAATGGGTCTGCCTCCTAACCTCGAGAGGTTTCCTATTGCCCTTTCAAGCCGTGAGTAGACTCCCGAGGTGTCCCTCGCAACTAAACAGGAGAACTGACCTCGCTGAACACACCCGTGTTTGGAAGGGCCATCCCCGCCGTAACTCGAGAATATAACCCAGGTTCCCGCCGAACTCGAGATAAACCATGAGACAACCCCTCGCCGCGAGACGAAGCCCGATAACCCTTCACTGCGTGCAGAGCAAAGCTACGCTCCCCGTCAAACCTGAAAGGAGCCTTGATTTCCTTGATGGCACTCCAGTGAAACTCAAGGAACACTCTCTCAAATCTAGAGGGATCCTGCGGTGACTGTAGGAACCAGAAAGAGCTCCGTGTACCCCCAATCATCTCGAGGTGAGAATGAATTTCCTGGCTTCAAATCTAGAGGAATGCCCACTGTCCATTAGCACCACAAGAGGAGGCTTCTCGCAGCTGTACATCTGGGAGAGGGACGTTGAATTTATGGGCTCCACTGGAATCGACCCCGAAGATGCCCTGACTCTAAATCAGGCCGGAATTCTTGAAGTGACTTGAGTGCAAGCTGGATTTCAGCTCACAACATAAAGGGACGTCTGAAGCCACTGGGGAGACACTAGAGAAAGCCCTAGTTCCCTGCCTTTTCTAGAGAGGCGGCCTCCCATCCGTTGGAAATCTCGAGAGGAACACTGAGTTCAATGATTCCAAAGGAGACGATGCCTGACTGCTCTGTAAAATGGATAGGAGTCCCACGATCCCAGTGGCAACAGGAAAGGGAAACTGGGTCTGCCGCCTCAACTCGAAAGGATTTCCTATGGCCCTTTCAAGCAGCGAGGAGACTCCCGGGGGGTCCCTGGAAACTAGACCGGAGTCCTGAGGTCGCTGAACACACCCGTGTTTAGAAGGGCCATCCCCGTGGTAACTCGGGAATATACCCCAGGTACCCGCCGCAATTCGGGAAAAATCATGACACTCCCCCCTCGCCGCGAGATGAGGCCCGATTCCACTGCACAGCATGCAGAGCAATTGCATGCTCCCCATCAAACCCGAAAAGAGCCTTGATTTCCTTGATGGCACACCAGAGAAACCCCAGGAACACTGTCTCAAGTCTAGAGGGATCCTAAAGTCACTTCACCAACCAGAAACAGCTCCCTGTATTCCGAAATATCTCGAGCTGAGAGCTGATTTCCTGGCTTCCAATCAAGAGGACTGCCAACTGTCCACAAGCACCACAAGAGGAGACTTCTCGCAGCTGTACGTCTGGTTGAGGGAGGTTGAATTTTCCGCCTCCAGTGGAATCGACCCTGAGATGCCCTGACTCGAAATCAGGCCGGAATTCCTGCAGTGACTAGAATGAAAGCTGGATTTCATCTCACAAGATGAAGGGATGTCTGAAGCCCCTGGGGAGACACTATAGAATGCCCTAGCACCCTGCCCTTTCTCGACAGGCTGCCTCCCATCCATTGGACAGCTCGAGAGGAACACGGAGTTCAATGATTCCAAAGGAGACGATGCCTGACTCCTCTGGAAAATGGACAGGAATCCCAGGATCCCAGTGGCAACAGGAAAGGGAACCTGGGTCTGCCGCCTCACCACGAGAAGTGTTCCTATGGCCCTTTCAAACCGCGAAGAGATTCCCGAGGGGTCCCTCGCAACTAGACAGGAATCCTGACGACGCTGAACACACCCGTGTTTGGAAGGTCCATCCCCGCCATAACTCGAGAATGTACCCCAGGTTCCCGCCGCAACTCGAGAAAAACCATGAGACTCCCCCCTCGCCACGGGATGAAGCCCGATTCCCCTGCACTGCGTGCAGAGCAATTCCGTGCTCCCCGTCAAACCCGAAAGGAGCCTTGATTTCCTTGCTGACACTCCAGAGAACCTCAAGGAACACTCTCTCAAGCCTAGAGGGATCCTGAGGTCACTGCAGGAAACAGAAAGAGCTCCGTGTACCCCCAATCATCTCGAGGTGAGAGCAAATTTCCTGGCTTCAAATCAAGAGGAATGCCAACTGTCCACACGCATGACAAGAGGAGACTTCTCGTAGCTGGACGTCTGGGAAAGGGACGTTGAATTTATGGGCTCCACTGGAATCGACCCCGAGATGCCCTGACTCTTAATCAGGCCGGAATTCTTCCAGTGACTTGAGTGCAAGCTGGATTTCATCACACAAGATAAAGGGATGTCTGAAGCCCCTGGGGAGACAGTAGAGAATGCCCTAGCTACCTGCCTTTTCTAGAGATGCGGACTCCCATCCATTGTACAGCGCGAGAGGATCACGGAGTTCAACGATTCCAAAGGGGACGATGCCTGACTCCACTGGAAAATGGACAGGAGTCCCAGGATCACAGTGGCAACAGAAAAGAGACAATG